>NW_011889111.1:151772-168108 GCF_000151845.1 Pteropus vampyrus | reverse complement strand
TTGCTTTAACTCTAGTGACTTTGTACTGTTCTTCACGCTTTGATGTGGTTCTCTTTCTAGAAGATGTAATGTTTTATAAGGAAAATCAGAGAATTGGGAAATAATGAATAAATATGTCTCTGTGTGCATATTCAAGATACTTTTAAGGAAAGTTTTAGCAACTTATTGGGTCAACTTGCCTTTTTCAGCTTAGTTGAGGGATGTCCTTGATAGTAATGTTGGTTGCTTTGATTAATTACTTCCAGACAAGGCTGGCTTTAAATACCTCTTTTTTGGTGTGATTCTTTTGTCACGTGGCACCTAGAGATATAGCAAATATTAATTCTATTCCTTTCTTGAAGAGCACAGGAGTCTGGTCAGACCAGTTACCTCTCACAGAATCAGAAATTACTGATTACAGATTGAATCTTTTACATGCAGTAGTGTGTCTGTTGGAATCTGGTTTTCAGTGAACTCATGTCGACCATTGCTTTATTTTTTCATACATGTATTCAACACCTTTCTTTTCAGCATCTACTTTGTGCTGAGAACAGTCCTGGATACTAGAGATACGAATCTAGATTCTAGATAAGACAGAGTCTGTGTCCTCGAGGAGCGGTCACCTTCCAGAGGTGAAGGCAGGAGAAGCGCCGGTTTGGAGGCACAGGGCCTCAGCAGCAGAGGGGCCGATCACAGGACCAAGGCTTGGCGTTTGCCGAGGGAAGAACAGGAAGAGATTGGAGAAAGCCAAGGAAAGGGGGAGCACTGAGTATGAAGGCGTAGAGATGATAGAACATGTGACATCTCTAGGGACGTGCACAGGCCCAGTTATGCCTGTATCCCTTTATTTTATTTCTCGACCACCTCTAGGGATTAGAGGTGGTCGAGAAATAAAATAAAGGGATAAAAAGTCGTCAGGAACCAGCCACGAAGAATGTTGTAAAGTATGCCTGCAGGTTTGGGTAACACTCGAGAAACCATCATCCCTTCCTCACAGATGTCTTTAATGCCTCCTGACCTGTCCTTCATTGTACTCCCAGGTGAGCCACTAGCCTGGGGTCAGCTCACTAGCCGCAGGCTCTGGAGTCACACTCAGACACTCGAACATGGCTGGGGAGAAACACAGCTTTGGTGATTGGTCTCATTTTAAATTCATCATCCCAAAGCTCAGACACTTAGCTCTGCTAAATAGCCTATGGCCCTTCCGTGGAGTGCTAGGTTTCCCACTCTCCAAAATGATTTCACTCCTTTTTCTTTTTCCATAATGTTGATTTTCTCAAAAGTCAATCCCTCTAAGACTTTATGTTTGCAATGCAGTTAAACAGTGTCTGCATACAGAAAGGAGTTAAACGTTACCCGCATTGAAAATGGTGACAGTGAACGTAGCAGTAATGGCAACATGGGTTTCGATGGTGGCGACGCTCCATGTCCCGTCCCAGCCCAGCACCATCAGGACTCCGACCCTGTAAGTCCGCCTTCTCCAGTCCTGTCACTCAGCCGTGTCCATGGGCACATGAACGTCCTGTACGTGTTCTACACACGTCCCGTACGTGTTCTCGCCACCCTCGCAGCCTGCCACCAGCCAGGTGTGCACTCACTCCCGCGATTTCGCAGTGTGTCCTGTGGGGAAAGACTCCTACTCTCTCCACTCACCAGGGCCACTGGCCACCTCTGTGCGGCTCTTCTTTTTACTTGTTTTCTCTGTCCCCGCTACCTCTTGCCACTCCTCTGTCCTGGAGTCTCCTCCTCTATGTTTTGTCAGCATCAAGACTCTGCTAGTGACACTCCATTTCACTACCGAGTTCTTTCCTGGAAGAAAACAGCAAGGTTTGTTGTAGAGTTTTTGCTATTAAATTATTAAGGGAGAAGAATTGGGTTTGAAGATGGCTTTTAACAGTTTCTAGTATTTGTAAGCACTCAGCAATAATTTTATATGGAGTTTTAAATATTTAAGTCAGAAAAAAAGTATTTCACAGGGAGAACATCTTCAAATCTGCAAAACGTTCAGAAAAACTTACAGTCGATTTCAACCATTCTAATTAGGAAACTATCATGTTGGCATAGGAGCGTTTGTTTTATTTAATTTATTCCATTTTATCTGTAGGCAGCATGCAGAGTAGTGCCATTCAGTGTCAGAATTTAGGTGTTCTCCATCACTCTGTGCAAGATCGGCCCAGAGCTAAATGTCATGTTCCTCAAGTGGGTCAATCAGGGGATTCAGGGCCAGCCTGTCATCAAAGTCGGGTTCTTTCCTGCTTAGCTATTCAAAGCAAGCGAGACGCCTTTTTCCTGGGATGATCTGATTGAACCAGCCTGGTGGCGGAGGCTGAGCTGGCGAGCTCTATTACCGTTCTGTTTCATTTGATTTGTCTAAAAATACAGAACCATGAGACTTACATTATTAGTCTCTGGGGAAGGAATCTTAAGGTCACATAGTCTAAGCTCCCATTTAATGTCCCCAACATACTCACTTTTACGATCGCGGCTCCCTTCGCTGTGTGATTACAAAACATCTCAGCCACACGCTGGTCTACAATTTTGAAAATTCGTCTCCCACGAACCTTTCTGACACAGGTTTCACAGTTGTGTGCCTACAGGTTTGGCTGCTTTCCTGCTCATCATGACAACACAGGTCACCATCACAGCTGTGTGATCACATTCCATTTAGTATATATATTATTACATGACTTTGATCTTCTTATAGTCACGAGGTTTTCCTCACAGAGAAGGAGAAACAGCAGAAGCCAAATCATTGCACCCGTGCACAGCTGATTCGAGCACTGAGCTTTGCACTTCTTTGTTATTTTTCACTTGGACGTGACTGCACAATCTCCTTGTCCAGTGTTCAGAGATTATTGGGGATAATGGTGCTGCCGCTGCCGCTGCCGCTGCCGGTGGTGATGGTGATGGTGATGGTGATGGTGGTGACGATGGCGATGGCGATGGTGATGGGATGCGAATGATTATGATAATGCTGCTCCTGATATGACAGCGTTGGTGACAACAATGACAGTGCGACTACTAATATGACACCAGCACTGTTCAACTGCGCATTCTCTGTGCCACCACCAGCACTAAGCACTGTGCGTACACGCCCTCGCTCAGGCCATAAAGCTCCATGAGGTAGGGGTGGTCTCCATTGGGTAGACGGACACGTTGAGCACTGAACCCCGCCTCGCTGGAGGGGCAAGCGTTCCAACCCAGCCTCCTCGAGCCCCCAAACTCGCTGACATAACCATAGGCAGTGCACAGACACACATCCTGCACCTTTCAGCGGACTCTGCCATTGTCTAGAAAGTTCCTTTGTGTTTGCTTTGTGCTTCTCCTCTTACCACTTCACTTTTAAGCCATTTTTCGTCCAAGACTCCGGAGTCCGAGGTCTTTTCTGTTGTCGCCCTTGCATCTGTGGGGTTATACTAAAGTTTTCATCTGGAACTTTGAGAATCAACTTTTCCTAATATCTGAGTCCATGACTGGCGTGCCCGATGCATCACTCATTAGCTCATGCAGAAATAATTTTCTGTCAAAATTCATGCGATATGCACGTGACTAAAATGTTTTCGATTTAGTCAGATTCAGGTCTCGCGGAGAAGTTCCCGCGGTCGCTTCTGCGTCCCGGCGTGTGGGACGGCGACGCAGAGTGCGGCAGCCGAGCACCGCGGGGCCCCGGGCAGAGCGCCGGGCCTCTGCCAGGCCATCGGTGGCTCTGGGTTCCCGTTCGTGCATGCCCTTTGCTGCCAGTCTTATAAGCCGTACCCCGTCACTCCCTTCTTCTGTCGGGTCCGACATGCTTGGTGCTCTGCCCCGCACAATCGTATGTTTCCTGCGTTCATCTCAGGCGCCGCTCTCCTGGGAGCGAGCCTGGATCCGAAATCCCAGTCGGCCCCTTTGCTGCGCTCGTACCTATTTTGTTCTCCTGCACCTGGCGAACGCCAGGCCCAGGTTCATGCCGGGCATGTTCGGGGGACGCGCTCAGCCCCACCTTTCACGCAGTCACTGGCGTGGCGCGGCTCGTTTGGGCTCTTCCCAGGAGCTCTGGCGGGACTGCGGTCACGTGTGTGAAAGCACCAGGTTTGATGTGCGTCAGAAGAGATAGCAGCGGACTCCGAAGGCACGAAAGAAAGGGCTTTGGCTCATCTGGAGTCTCAGGAAGCGCTGAGAAGGAATGACCATCGTTCTGACACCTGCGGAGTGGACAGGGGTCGCCTTCGCATGTTTATTTAGTGCCAGAGCTTCCTGCAGGCCCGAGCCAGGCATCCGTTAACGAGCCACAGCCTCAGCCCCTCCCCGTCACTTAGCGCGTGAGCGTCTCTAATTCTGTGTCCTTCTGCACAAAATGTGCATGTAGCTTATGGTAAATGTCCAGTGAGATACCTAGAAGTGTTCTTGTGAAGTGTACATTGACTTTCGATCATTCCTTTTATTTTGCTTCTGATTTATAGAATTCGCAGGATGGGTCGCGGGGGATGCCGGCAGTTCTCTGTTCTGAATCCTGCACAGGTTGCCACACTTCCGCTTCTCACTGGTACTCAGAGCGAGGGGATCAATTCTGCAGGAAATCCGCAAGTGGACTATTAACATAGATATCACAACATCAGCCGCGTGACGTGGGTCTGCTCTTCGGTCTCCTGTGTGACAGTCCTGCTGTGTCAACGGGCCGCAGCGCATTTCTCCAGCAATGTATCGAGCTCCTCTGTGAGTCGCCGTGTCAGGGGCTGGGAGGCAATACTGTCCTTTGTCTTAAGGAACTGCTTGAGAAGGCAGTGTCATTCCACCAGGATTGAGGTGTGTGAATGTCACGGGATCCTGTCATTTTAACTCCCTCACGACAGTGTTAAAAGGTGCTGTATGCTTGACCCTAACTAGACAAAGGACCTTTTATGCCGAGTCTAGTATTGGGGAACGTGTGGAACAGATGTGCGTTTTAAAACAATGGCCGAGACACAAACCCCTCTGTTTCCTTGAACTCCTCCCAGCACTGGTGCAGTCCCGGTGGGTCCCCATCGGGAGTGATCTGGGTGGGGCTTTGCTGGGCGGGACGCACAGTGGGCGCACACCCTGGAGGGCGGGTCGTGTCCCCTCTTTCTCTATTTCCAGTTTTATTCGTTTATTAAGAAGCTATGATGAGCTTACACACATCTGACTCCAGTGAATATAAAATAACCTGGATTTCCTCCTGAAATTTCCTTTCAATGTTTAGGAATAACATCATTTCAGTGTGCTGTGTCTGATCATTCTGCAGACCCTTAGCCTGTGACAATGAGAGGACAGTTCGTCACTAGCCTGGAGGTAGCATTCTTTTCTGAGCCGCTGGTGACTCTGTATTAACTGGCTGCCGTGGGCCAGCTCTTCCTGCAGTGAGAAACGAGGACGTGGCTTGTTTCCTGAGCAGGCCTGTTGCGTGGCAGTCTTCTGGAGAGAGACTTTCGGTATTTTCGGTTATTTATTAAGGAGTTTCTAGCGCTATTGTCTCTCACCGCTGCACGTGGTCCTGGCTGTTTATGTTTTATGATTTCATTTGTTTGTGTTTGTTTTTGGTGGGAGTGGAGGTTTGGCTTAGATTGACCAGAGTTCAAATAGAGATACTACCTAAATAACCTTGACCAGGTTCCTTTCTGACTCTTAAGTCATTTGTAAGCTCCCAGGTTTGCCGTGGTGGTTAAATACTATAATGTGTGTATCATGCTCTGGGGGAAGCTCAGTGCATAGGGACACTAAGTGAATATTACCTTCTTTCATTGTGGATGGTTCTATGTTCTATTATACCTCTGTCTACATCTCTATGTTACATGTGGTATACATATGGTGTGGCTATGTATATATATCTATCATCTGTCTATATCTATTTATGATATATAGAGTGTATGCAGTGTGCATGTATATCTCCATCTATACCTCTACCTCTACCTGTACCCGTATCTACATCTACATCTGTATAAAACATAATTAACGGAAAGTGTTTTGAGGTGCTTCTCCAGCACTAGACGTGGATGGTGATTCACAGTCTCCTTCACCCGATGCCTTTTGCCCAGTGGTTTGTGGAGAGTCTGAATTGAAGAAGGGGTTTGAGTTGAGGGCTGGGTGGAAAACACCATCTGCACAGTGAAGTAGAGAGAAGTATCGATTATATTATCAAGGATGGTAGGAAAAACTGAGCGACAGGACAGAGTTCAGTGGCTTGTAGTTTAGAGGTGTCACGTTGTTGTAAACTGTGTCCTTTTTCCTCATAAGACCGGAATGCTGAGTATACAGCAGTGTGATTTTCTGGAATGGATAGCATGATTATCCGTGTGAAATAATATTTGAATCAAAGATGCCACGTTTGTTTCCTAAACGTTTTCTGATTTTAATGTGCTAAATGACCAAAATCAGTGCAGACCCAGCCCATCCACAGACACTAGATGATGGAGAAACGGTAGTTTACGGTGATGCCCTCCAGACCTAGGGGAATGATTAAGTTAGAATCAGTGCGTTCTGCTTAGTAAAGCAGGGAACCTGTATACGTCAACAGAGAGCACGAGCTACCTTCCTCTTCTCCCACGCAGTGGGTCCCTCGCCTGCGGCAGGCTGGGCGGCGTGAGCCACTACGCCGCCTGAGCACAAGGTGCTTCTTGAAGTGCATTTGCTGGCTGAGATCACTAATGTAAATTCAGCCATTTAGTATATTGGAAGCTATCGACTTTGAACAATAATGCCCTTCAAATGGGAATAATTTACTCTTAATGCACTTATGGATAAAGTCTGATAGCCAGCTGTTAAAGTACCTGTTAAACGAGGAATATGACAGAGCCCATTAAAGAAACATGAGGATTTTTCAGTCCTGTGGCTACGTTTATGCTTAATACATACTCTCTTTTCCTAAATTTTGATCAATACTGTAGTTGCTAGGTCTCATCTGACTGTCATTGGTTGAAATGGTGATTTTTTTTCCCCTAATAGTTTTGGTCTGGGTTGATTGGCTTTCTGTCTTGGCAGAAGTATAAGAGATCTGTGTTTTGAATTGTATTTGTAAATCGATTAAGTCATTTAAGATGCTAGACGATAGTGAGATGATATCCTATTTTTATTGGTAACATGCATGCTCTATTAGGGCTGCACGAAATGGGTAAAAAAGATCCACATACACTTATGTTAGCAACCTATTCAGAGACTTTCAATAATTGACTCTAGAAAGTAAAAAAAATATAAACCTTTTAGTGAAAAAGCAAGATGAATTAATAACATCATAACTGGCAAGGAAATTAGGTCGTGTACCTTCGTTATGGTTTCCTTTGTTACTTTCTTTTGCGAAAACAAACATGTACTCATTAAATATTAGTGTTTTATGAAATATTTTATTTGGAGAATCATACAGATAAGAAATTATACTCTTTTTTTTGCAAAGCAATAAAACAATATCATAGAAATATAGGAAAGTAGAACAAAAATGAAAAACTGGAACAATTTTTATCACTTCACATGTTCTTTACTGGTCTGTTTCTTTTCGGTGGTGTTGTGGGCTTGTTTTTCTCTACTTCCTTGTAGTGTAGAGAAAAAAAAATTCGCTTCCTTGTAGTATATATGTTTTTTCCATATGTAGCTTTTCACTTTACTTGGTCAAGTAAATTAGCTAGCGCCCTCTACCTTTAGTAGTAGCGATAAGTAAAATCTTTGGGCATAAAACAAGGAGCCAGCGATTCCACTACTTACGGCCTCAGGCCTTGGTTGTGGTGGTTTACGGGGAGCACGGTGGTTTACGGGGAGCGCGGTGGTTTATGGGGAGCGTGCAGCTCCAGGAGCGCAGCTCTGAGGCGGATCGCATCTGTGCTCACTGCAGGCCCCCGGCAGGCAGGGCGCCGAGGGGCAGGACCAGCGTGCACCATGAGCCTGGCGCCTCTTCCTGCAGGAATCTTCGTAATAACCAGGATCTTTCACGTTCACATAGCGTTTAATGGAATCAATGTTCCGTTGTTAACATAGCTACAATCCTAATCATTGGGAATTTTATAAAAAGTGACAAGGTGGACCTCTTCATCTGTGACATGGAGATGACGGCTGGTAGGAGGAGACGGAGGGAGGCAGGCAGGACCTGCTTCCGCGTGCCCACTCCGCCTGGAATTCCTTGGACTTTTATGATGGTTCCAGAGTTATGTTCAGAGTGGGAGGTGAACTCGCTGAGTCACTGAGCCGCGGCTGTGCGACTTGCGGATGTTGGATAGAGTTCCATCGAATATTTAGGTTTTCGCTTACTTTTATCAGTGATCGTTCCCTATTTCTTGCTGCGGTATCCCGGGTTCCATGCTATGCCTCCTGTCTGCAGACAGACCTGACAGCGTTTCTAAGTTGTTCAGCTGAGAGAACCATGGCAACGTGGTATGTTTTCCCCGCCAGAATCAGAGCCTTTTTCCCCCTCTCCTACTGTGAACCGTCATTGACACTTGCCGCGCCCAGGTCGTGTGGAAATTGCAGGATAACATTTCGCTCAGAAGGCTTCCTTTTTACAGTTCAGGTCTTATTTAGTCTTGCTTTTTTTTGTGCTTTCCTTTGCTTTAGTACAAAGGGCTACTAGGGAAGGGGTGGTTCAGGAGCGGGTGATGGGGGCTTTGGCAGAGGGCAGGCCTTCAAGTCCGGCAGAGACCCGATGTGGGTAGATGGGGATGAGTATGCCGGCTGGCCCCCTGGAAACTCACTTCAGTACGCTCTCCTCGGTTTTGAACTCGAAAACCTATTTTAGGTATCAGTCTTAAGGACAGGCTTCTGACTAGAGAACTAGGTGCATTTTAATCATCGTCCTTTTCGAAGGCAGGCGAGAAAGGGATTCTGTTAGCCCAGCAGGGTGTCGACACAGGAAGCCAGGCCAGAGCTGTGGAGGAGGAGGAGGTGACGCGGGGACACCTGGGCAGCGAGCGTCAGGCCATTGCGCTGCGGCTTCCCCGCCCTGGGCAGTCACGTTGGGCGCCCTTCCAGCGTGCGGCCCTCTGTCCCCGGAAAGTCCATTTCTGTCAAGAGGCGGGACCCCAGTACTGTCTTCTGTGTAACTGAACTTCATCGAGACAGGCTCAGGCTTTACCTCTTTGCATCACCTTCACTAGGAGAGAGGACCCAGCGTGTGCCAAAGGAGGGGCCCTCTGCGGACACTGTAGAAGGGAGCCGCAGGGTGTCTGTGGCTTAGTCGGTTTAGCGTGCATTTATCCAGTGCGCTATGAGTCAGGCGTCGCTCTTCGTGTTCACCAGGCGTCGGCGAACAGCAGAAACAAACAGCCCCGTCCTCACAAGCTTATGTTCCAGGGAGACTCGTGGCAATAAATTAGACAGCATGAGAATGAGCTTTACTGTTAGAGACATAAGCCCCGTGGATGGCGGATCTCTTAGAGGTTAGCCGCCTCTCTGGGAAGAGTCACTGTTCACCAGGCACGGGAAATATGCCGGTGGCACTCGAAATAATTGTATATAACATTTAACTTCTCATTTGTTTGTATTTTTGTTTCCCTTTAGCTATGCTTTTTGACATACTTCAGAATTCCGCGTAGACATGACCTGTAGTGAGTGTTCTTGACTGCCGGAGGCTGACCCCTTTCTCCGTCCCTCCCTTGCACAGGGTTTTAGAGGTCATTGTCCGTGGGTATCTACCACCTTGGGGACAGGGCCATCTTGCTAAGACATCTGGACCCTTTAAAAGCAAGGACTGTCTTCTGCGTGTGGCAGAGAATGTAGGTCCTTAAGTTTAATATAACTGACTTTTCTATGACTAGATTAACCAGAGCAAGTGAAACAGATCAAGTTCAGCCTTGAGAAGTGTTTCAGGACAAGCTATTAAAAGGATGCAAAGTGACAGCCAGTTACAGAATTGCTAAATAAAGTTACTGGATTCGAAACAAGGCGAGAGAAGACACCAGGGCAGAAGCAGGTGGCTGTTCCGAGCAGGCAGATGCGCGGGGCTCGGCCGCACTGTGGCAAAGCCGTGGTTCTGAGGCTGCACTTTCGCACCGTGTTCAGAACTGCCTGGGTCCTGGCGGAAGGAAGACAGAAGTAACGCTTGGCAGTGGTGGCTGGCCTGTCTCTCTCCGCGAGGCAGTCAGTGGCGGGCCCCAGACGGGGGTCGGAGAGCACAGGAGAGCTATAGGCGGAGGGCGGGCCCAGCTGGCTTCTGGGGCTGTGACTCCCGCAGTGCTGAGAGGCCCATGTGGGCCCAGTGCCCTGGAATGCCGAGGATTTCCAGGAGCACACGAGAGCAGACGCTCGGCGCAGTCGTCGATGCTGGCAGGTGTTCCAGCCGTTAGCATCCACCTGAATCTCGTGTGTTCCGTGGTCCCCAACTCAAAGGCAACAGCTTTCTTTAACTGATAGTGGCGATTCTTTTCAACTGTGCACTGGGAAGCGCCTATTCAAATGTGGTCACATCAGGTCTGCCGCGTTGTGGCTGGGTCCGGGGATGAACAGATTTCCACAAAAACGAGCTGATGTGCTGGAGGCAACTTTGCCATGGTCAGTCACTGTGACCTGGGGGAAGGACTTGCCAAGCCCTCTGCAGGTATTTTTAAAGTGAGGTTGTTCCTCATCAGTCACAAATACTCTAAGACCCTTTCGGTTACGGAGGAAAACAAATGTTTCAAGCCTTTACCTTCCCTTAATTTTTTAAAAAAATTATTCTACACAGAACTGCTTATTGGATAGAAGAATACCATGGTACAAACAGCACCTGTCTTCCAGGCTGGAGGCCTGGGTTCTGGTCTAGCTTCTTAGCTAAGAACATTGTGCTCATCGTCTAACTCTTGTATGACCCTATTTTATTTTCTGTGAAATAAGATTTTTTGAGCTGGAACAATCGACATCTAGGTCCTTTCAGCTGTGAAATACTAGTTCTGTTAGAGTAGCCATAAACAAGACATTTAAGAGAATTTCATAAATATTAAATATCATTGGCAGAAATGTTTGCAAGGGATTTCTCTGAAAAGAAAACAAAGATTGTGGCCAGATGGAGGGATGGGTCCAGTCACTGCTGAACTTGCTCAGCGAATGGACGGACTCTTCTGGGGACTTCTGCTGGCTCAGGGTTACTCCGAATCGCTGGATGGCAGATGTGATGCCAGCACTTCTTGGCCACCCTGTATGGACTGGCAGGAGGCGGTCGGCGGCTCACAATAGTAAACCTTTGTGTGTCTGTTATTGCAGAAAGTTTAGGGAAGCAGCAGGGTGGTGGCCGAGGGGAGCGGAATTAGCCAGAGGAATAGGAAGGTGCTGTTCCATTAGGCTCGTCAGTCATTCATGAAAACGGCATCACTCGCGGGGCGAGGCGCGCTGGCTCCTGCGCCTTCAGAGCCGGGCCGGACCGAGGGAGAGCAGCTGAGGTCTGGGGACAGCGCGACGGCTCTGCGTGGGCATCGGGTCACACAGGACTCGCCCTGGAACCCCGCTCACCAGACTGAAACCTCGCTGTCCCCAGGAGTACCAGCTGTTTTTTTTCAAAGGCTTTTTTTGTTGTTGTCGAATTGAATGTTGTTTCATTTTTAAGTTTAGACTTAGCTATTTTCAATAACCCCAGCCTTTTGTGATCTTATAATAGCCTAGTGTTATTCAAGGAAACAAAAAGCTTGTTTAGAAACCTGCCAGCTCCACGTTACGATCTCCTTCAAGTTCTGTTCTGTTTTTGAATCCCCTAGACCATTTTCAAGTTGTTAGCACCAGTAAAACAAGTAGAAACTAAACCAAAATGTAATTCCTTTCTACGCTTCCTTTCTGGGATGGTCTTTACATTTCGCTTTTAGTTTCTATCCTGAAAGAGTTCAACTCAACAGACACTTATGGCCGTTCTGCCACTTGCCCAAGCTCTGTGGTGTCCTGGGGATAGGGGTGCTGAGGCCATGTGCCCACCCTGAGGGGTGTCTGAGCACCTGGGCAGTTTTCCAGTAAAGGAGAGATTTCAAAATGGTGGCGGACGTGACAGATGCTTCGCGTGACCAGACTTTAGGCTCCGGACTTCTCTGAGGTCCATCTGTTGCCATCCTTGTAAAACTTAGTTCTGACGAGAGCCCTGCTGTGTCTTTTCACTCGGCACGAACCCACTTGCACCGTCTTTCGTGGGGCGTCTGGTCCCCTGGCTTGCTGTCACTGCGAACCCCACGAGGTCGGCTGAGCCGGAAACTCCTCATCCTCCATGGCTCCTGCGTGTAGCTTGCCATCCAGCGACCCCGCTCGCCCACGCCGCGTGCGGGGCGGGGCCCAGTCCTGTATGCGGTGTCCCTTCCCCCATGGCATAGTCCTCACCTCAGTCTGTTCTCGCTGCTTTCCCTACAGTCCTGCTCTGCGGGAAGGTAAAGGAATGGCGAGGAACGTGAAACTCAGAGATCAAGGCGTCCCTGCTCCCAGCTTCCCAGACGCTGGCCGTCACAGGAGACCTTGGCCCACCGGTGCCCGGGGCGCTGCAGCCCAGTCCCCCCCCCCCGTGCCGGGGCTTCCGAAGCTGCCTCTGCGGACCTCGGAGGCCTGTGCACGGAGCAGTCGCTCTGTCCTGTGGACATGGGCCGCAGGGCCAGTGACTGCAGGTTGCTGGGCAGCCAGAAGGCTCGTGAGGGCGCTGGTCACCGCTGGACCTTGGGCGTTCCCTGTGGCACCGACAGTGTGTCTTTTGGCTGCGTCCATTGCCGTGCTGTGCTGGCGTCGAGGCTGGCGTTTACGCCTGTAAGTGCGGGTGTAAAAGCCGGGGTGAGACTCGGGAGCGAGTTTGTCACATTCTAGCTATCCCGGGATGTCCCTTCCCAGGGCGGGAAGGGGATCAGATCCCGACCCCATAGGGCTTTATTTAAGGCTTTATTTAAAAGAGAAGACAAAGCGTTAGGTCACGTGACCACACGTTTAGCTCATTCAGCATTAGAGATTGTGATGAAAAATATGTTTGACCGTTCAGTTTGTGGTTTTGGAAAAAAAGAACTTTAACCTATTTATTTACCTACCTAAAAAGATTGATTTCTGTTGGACACAGGGTAGATGTAAATTAAGAAAATTATTTTTATAAATAAAAACATGATAACTTTGTTAGGTCCTATTTTTGATGAAGAAAATGATACAAGCATTTCCCCCCCTATTTTTTAAGTACGTAGACCATTGGTGAGTATAAGCTTGGCGATGAAGGAAGAATAAATGGGTTAAAAATTCTGCCTAGAAAAATCACCAGCTGCAAACAGGAGATGAGCTGTTTTAATAAGATCAGGGACACTGGGTGCAGAGACATTACAAAGATAAGCTGGGACAACCTTGAGGTTCATCCAAGAGGAGAGATAAGAATGACCTCTGGATAAATGAAAAGATAGGGTAGGACAAAGTGAAGCCAGCATCTGCAGAAAAGTTCCCTGAAGCCATGAGTGCAGAAGGTGTGATCTAAATGACCAGATTCCACCATTTTCAAAACAGGACGGCCCGCGGCGCACGCTTCACCCCTGCAAAATTAGACTGTCGCTCAGCTTTTCATCAGGGTGTGCGTGAGTGTGAGAGATTTCGGTGTTGGCGCACATAGGTGAGCATTTCCAACCATTAACTCTTCTCTTCCTCTCATCTTTCGGCAAATAAGGATTTGCTCTTTTTAACTCAAATGGGTATGTCAAGTCTTCATTTACAATGAATGCTTTTCAACGGGCAACTCTGCCATATTAAAGGACAGCTTGGTTTTTAGGCTTGAAAATCCTTTCCTGGTTCAAATTCAGCCTCTGCTTGGTGATTCACACAGGTCACTGGATCTCGGCGAAGCTTTGTTCTCTATAGTTTAGGGTGTGTGTGTGTGTGGGCATGAATTCTTTCTCGTTTTTTTTTTTTTTTAAGAAAACTATTATTTTAGAATAGATTTACATTAACAGAAAAGATGTAATGATACCGAAGTTCCCATGACCTCCAGAACAAGTGTCCCCGTTACCAACATCTTATATTAGTTGGTATATTATCACAACTAAGGGTCCAAGACTGGCAGGCACACTGCTATGACCCGAAGCCCGCACTTTAGCCACATGTACTTAGTTCACATCCTGTCCCTCCTCCGTTCCAGGGTGTGATCCAGGACACCACTTCGTTGTCACGTCTCCTCGGGCTCCTCTCTGCCGCAGTGACAGTTTCTCAGTTTTTCCTTGATTTTGATGACCTTGACAGTTTTGAAGAGTCTCAGTGAGATGTGTTTGCAGACTGTCCCTTAACTGGTATTTGTGTAAGGTTTCTCGTGCCCAGGCTGGGGCCGTGGGCTTTAAGGGGAAGGCCACAGTGGGAGAGGACCGTGCCCGTCACTTCCCATGGAGAGTGCGTGCTGCCAGCATCTCTTCTCACTGTGACGCCAGCCTCAGAGTCCTCACCGTCCTGCTGAGAAATGGCAGTGGGAGGGCCTCCTGGGGACAGCCTGGCACCCCCACTTCGTCATTGCTCCCTGACTTCGTTACTGCTCCCGGGGATGGCAAGGAAGTGGTTAGGGACTTGCCCTGGGCCATGCGGGAAGAAGGACCAACCAGTGTACCCAGAGCTACCCCATAGCCGTAACCCAGGACTCGCCTCTTCTCTGGGGCTGTGCCCTGGGTCACCTCTTTGCTATGGTCCCCTCTTTGATGCACGTGCCCCTGGACTGACGGGAAGGCGTTCTCTGTAGGAACCGCAGCAGTGAGTCCTCCAGCCTGTGAGCAGTGACCAGCCAGGACCGTGCAGGGGCACACGGGAGTAGCACGTGTGTACTGGACGCTGTCACTTCCTCACACCTCCTGGGTACCTCGTCATCTATTTCTGAAAACCAATGTGATGATAACAACTTACGTTATTTAAAGAGTTATAAAATTCTCAAAATGAGATTTAAAATGCTCTATTTTAAATCTATTTTTGTGGAATATTTATACTTAGAATATAATTTCATTGAGAATCTCTAAAAATTGTTTAAATTTTTCCAATTACTTTTCGGTACCTGTTAAACATTTTGTGAAGACTAAAGATAATCCCAGTGAATATTATCGACTGTGGCACATTGTGTTTTGCAGTGTTTGGAGCTGTTTAATGGTTTTATTCTTCATTACCGAGTCGTCATTATTTCTCGTGGCCTTCAGAAAGCCTGCTTTCTCTGATTCTCTATTTTATTCTGTAATAGTTTTAAATAAAGGGCTATTCATTCTGCTTAAAGTCATATAGAAATGAGTAAACACATTCAGAGTGAGACTTAATTTGAGGAATGAAAGTCAGCGCACAATTTTGTGATTTTATTTTTTGACTTCTGGTAAACAATGTTTGAAGTATTTCTTGTTTTGAAACTATGTCAGATAATTAGATTTGCTGGATTTGAATAATCGCCGGAAGAGATGCGACAGACAGTTACCGCGATTAAAGAGAGTCACGTGGGTCTCGGTCGCTGCCCACAGCTTGTTCACTCTGCTCGCCACGTGCCTGCCACGCAGAGGCATACGCTCATCTCTTACGTGTGCCAGAGACGTTTTCAGGTTCATGTCACCGAACTGGAAATGATCAAAGTACTTGATGGATTCTTTTTTCTAGATGTAGTAAGTGCTTTATAAAAACATATAGTCTACAGTGTGACAAGTCATCTAACTGATAAATATTAAATTAGAATATCAAAATATGTTCTTATAAATACGACCCCACATCAAAATCTAGACATCTGTGTAATTTCCTTACTCCTTCTTACACCACCGTGTCATTACACTGAAACGACACGGGAGCACTTCGCGGAGGTGCCTGATGAAGCAGGTCAGTGCAGCGCTCTGCAATGATTGGGCAATGCATGGCCGGCATAGGAAAACGTGCTCACGCTATGGCACATGAGGTTCTGCAGTCGGACCTTCCAGCAGGGCAGGGCCCAAGAGGAAAATGAAACGTATCATTAGATATAAAACATGTTCTTATTGAAAATAGCCACCTTACCCTCTGATTACTGAAAATTTGGCAAAGAATATAGAGGTGCTGTTCTAGTCCCAAGGGAAATGCACTGCTTTTTACGGGTGCTGATCAAGAGGGTCCGTCAAGCTTGAATGTGACTCAAATCTTTTGCTTCCTGTTTCGTTAGCGGCAGGGAACTAGCAGGACAGAGGGAGTGGCAGCAAACAGCCGCGCGATGGGCCTTTCCGTGCTCTGTCCCCACCGTGCGGACACTGCCTGTCACGCCGACTTGAAAATACTGGTGTTGTCATTGTCGGGGCGGTCCAGATACTCAGGGCAGGCCGTCTTCGAAATGAGACTTAACCAGTATTTGAAATATTACTCAAGATGCACTGTTGATTCTCTAGTCGTTCTTCTGTCTGACAGTCAACCTGCTGCAAAAGATGCCACTCACGTGACGGTGCTGTCACTGTGGGCTTCTTGCACTTCTAGAATATGCATTGCACGTCGTCTCTCCTATCAGTGTGACAGT
>NW_011889111.1:146875-150447 GCF_000151845.1 Pteropus vampyrus | reverse complement strand
ATATCTTATACTTTTATGTTTCCCAAGTTATAACAGGGTTTTTTGAAACAGATGAGCAGGTAAACGCTACAGATGAGAAAAGTGAGTCTGTCCGCGGTCTGCGTCTGTGAACTTGAGACTTGCTGGAAACAGTGCTGGCTTCAGGCCAAAGAAACTTTTGTGAATAGAGCGGTCATCACCCTCAACTGAAATCCAAAGGCTCTTTGTTAGGACATTTCACTGGATAAAAAAAAAAAGAAAAAAGAAAAAGAAAGAACTGCCATTACTTCCATAAACTACCTTTAATAAAACACAATTCTCGTAACTAATTTACTTCTGTAAAATACAGCATTGCAGCCGTCATTCCCGTCCGTTCTTTCCTCCAGCTCAGACAAAGGGCAGTAAGAGTGAATTGCAGACCTCCAGCTTCCCGGGGCAGCCCGAGGCCTGTCACCGCGAGAGCAGTCCTTAGGCTTCTGTCCCTCTCCCAAGCAGCTGTTCCAGGGAAGCAGTGGTGCCCCACCTTGTATGAACATGCGGCACACAAGACGCTGCTTACCAAACACTTCTGGGCTCGGGGAAGCTTGGGCCTCCTTCCAACCATTAGCATAAAAAAACCTACTGACATCAGCAGAAAGCAAGTATGTAGTGCAGCTCTGTAATAAATTTGAGGACTCTTGCCCTAAAAAAATACAGCCTTTTAAGCTTCTAGTATCTTATTCCATCTTCCCCCAGATTCCGCAGCTTCATTTCCCTAGTGAAGTCATGCTGACTAGAAATAAAATTAGGAAGACATATGTGACAGGAATTAAGCATCTTCAGTCTCCAGAGTGGCCAGGGCTCCTGTCACCCATCATTACGAAGGGCGCTCTGCAGGCCGTGAAGTGAGAACCAGGTCATGGCCTTTGCTCTGTGCATGACTCTCTGATGATTTTTTCTCTGGGCTTTTCCTGTGGCCGGTGCTCGTGGAGGGGTGAGCAGAGGGCATCTCCTTTCCTAAATCACGCCAAACAGAGTGCTGTCTAGTGGCATTTGAGTCAGAAATGAAGCCTTCACAGACATCAGTGACCTTGGGAATTTGTCAGTCTGTCCTCTCACTTATGAAAACTGCGACTTCATTTGGGGCACCATGCTCTCCGCCTGAAGCTGGGCTGGGAGGAGGATGCCAGCTTATTGAAAGGACTGCAAAGGCAGTATTGAGAACGAGGGGTCCAGAGAAACCTGCTTGCAGGTGTATTTAACCTTGGCTCTGAGATGCAGAGGGTTCGCTCTCGGACGCGCACGTTACCATCACGATCCACGCCAAACAATACCCGGTCAGCCTGAGGCCATCAAAAAAAAGCGAAGAAAGAAAACACTTGGGCGATAGATGCTAAGACATGGCCCTTCTGCCACTCGTTTTTCTCACTGGCGTGGGGATTCCAGGAGTAACTGCTACCTACTAGCTAAGTGAGGACCCCCGAAGATCGGAACTTTCCGGTCCCAGCCCTAAACCACGCCCCCCATGCCCCCCTCGCAGTTTCGCAGTTGCCCCTATGGCCCATGAGCACGTCCTTCTGTGCTCGCCACGCCAGAGCTCCGTGTTTCCTTTAGGATGGACTCGGACCGCGCGATCCAGCGTGCAGCGGCATTCAGATAGCCCGGGGGGGGCAGCTCAGGGACAGTGCGACGGGGACAGCTCGGGGACAGCTCAGGGACAGTGCGTCCGTGTGGCACGTGCTTGGTCCAGCCCTGCATATGGCTCTGTGCACACAAGGGGACACACTTAACTTCACTGCAGTGTAACACCTGGCGTAAAATGCCCCCTCCTGTGCTGTGATTTGGGTCGGGAAGTGCCGGAAGGTGTCGCGGATCAGGCGCACGGATGTCGCGTTGGCCGCGGGCTCCGTCTGCAGAGAACCGGAGCGGGCGTCCGCGCCGCTCGACCTGGCGGCGGGGCTGCGGCGGGCGCCTCGCCCACCCGCAACTGCTGCTTCGTCACAGAGCGGTGCTGCTCGCGAGTTCCGGGCCGCTGGCCCTCTGGCCGGGTGGCGGGGGACCCGTCGCTCCAGGGCGGCTGTGAGAACTTCCGTCCGTCCTGGGAGACGCTGGTGACGCTGTTGGAGCTGCGCCCGCTGACCGACTGGCAGCGTCCAGGGCCCAGCGGGTGGCCGCAGATGCGCCCCTCGTCTCTGGCCCGCGTGCTCCGAACACGCGGGGTGGCGGCTTTGCGCGCTCCTGGCCGGGCCTGGGGGCGGCTGCCACAGGCGCTCTGCCCTGCGGGGACCTGCCGCTTCGTGTGCTCTGGTGCCTCGGGGTCGGTGCCCGGCCCACCGCGTGTTGGGGGCGTCCCACGAGGGAAGCTGCGACAGCTTGGGCGCCAGGCGTGTGGTCCGAGCCCCTGCGCCCTTCAGGGAAAAGCTGGGACTTAGGGTCCCTCCCATGTGCGGTGCGGGGGTGGTGCGTGGAGAGAGTGTCGCCGCCTTTCCCTCCAAGTCCCTGGGCGTCCTCTCCCCTGCCCAGGCGGGCGTCCCAGGGCCTTCTGGGTGTCTCTCAGAGGCAGTGCCACGGCCCCGGTATTGGGGTGGGGTGGGGACACGAGGGGCCTCAGGCCACGTCTTGTCCTGCCCTTCGCCCTTCAGACTGTGCTGAAACAGGTCTCCATCTGTCCAGGCGTCTAGGTGGCACTCAGGATGCCTCAGTCTCCACGGTGGACCCCACAGCCAGCGCTGCAGTTGTTGGAAGCCACAGTCCCCGAGATCTGTCCCCACGCAGGCCCTGCCAGTGTCTTCACCGGCAGCCTCGCTGGAGAGGGCGCTCGGACTGCGGCTTCTGTGCATTTAAATGACGTCCCCAAGTTACAGTGACTTAAAACAGAGTAACCGTGCCTGTTGTTAATTTTTGGTAAGCATATTTTTTTTCCAAAAATAGGTTGAATGTTATACTCTAGGGGAATGTCACCACATCTTGCTCACAGTTTGTAACTTTTCCTGCAACGTATATATGTGACATACGATGCACTTTCCCCAGGTGTGGTTCCGTAACAGACACTGACGCTCTGGGGCAGCCAGCGGTGCTGTGAACCCGGAGACAGGTCTTGCAGGTGTCCCTCGCTGGCAGAGCCGGGGTCCAGCAGGCTTGCGGTGGTGGCTCCCTCCACATTTCTGTTTTCTGAAGGGCAGTATAGTTTTTAATGTATTTCTTTAAAATCAGTCCTTTCGATGGAAAAAAAAAAAAATTGCCTGGTGGGAAACTAGGAAGCAAAGTCAGGGGGTTTGAGCACGGTGTCCCACAGACGGGCCGCTGCTCCATGGCATGTCCCCTCCCGGCCATGGTGGCTCCCGGGGGAAGGCCTCCACACAGCAAAGCTGCCTCCCCGAGGACAGGCCTGTCCCCATGTCCCCGTAGCCTTGCCTCTTCTCCCGCTGTGTGTCGGTGGGTGTCGTTCAGACACGTGACCAGGTTCCTTGCTGGGCAGGTCCTAACGTTAGTAAATGTGAAGTCCGATTCGTTAATGTGCTGGTGATTCGATGTAACCTCCGTGCCAGCAGGGACTTTGTGTGGTTCCGTCACCACCGCCCTCGGCACAGGGGCTGGTGACTTGTGGCTGGGAC
>NW_011889111.1:143851-146485 GCF_000151845.1 Pteropus vampyrus | reverse complement strand
CTGCCCTTCACCCTTCAGACTGTGCTGAAACAGGTCTCCATCTGTCCAGGCGTCTAGGTGGCACTCAGGATGCCTCAGTCTCCACGGTGGACCCCGCAGCCAGAGCTGCAGGTGTTGGAAGCCACGGTCCCCGAGATCTGTCCCCACGCAGGCCCTGCCAGTGTCTTCACCGGCAGCCTCCCTAGAGAGGGCGCTCGGACTGCGGCTTCTGTGCATTTAAATGACGTCCCCAAGTTACAGTGACTTAAAACAGAGTAACTGTGCCTGTTGTTAATTTTTGGTAAGCATATTTTTTTTCCAAAAATAGATTGAATGTTATACTCTAGGGGAATGTCACCACATCTTGCTCACAGTTTGTAACTTTTCCTGCAACATATATATATGACATACGATGCACTTTCCCCAGGTGTGGTTCTGTAACAGACACTGACGCTCTGGGGCAGCCAGCGGTGCTGTGAACCCGGAGACAGGTCTTGCAGGTGTCCCTCGCTGGCAGAGCGGGGGTTCAGCAGGCTTGCGGTGGTGGCTCCCTCCACATTTCTGTTTTCTGAAGGGCAGTATAGTTTTTAATGTATTTCTTTAAAATCAGTCCTTTCGATGGAAAAAAAAAAAAATTGCCTGGTGGGAAACTAGGAAGCAAAGTCAGGGGGTTTGAGCACGGTGTCCCACAGACGGGCCGCTGCTCCATGGCATGTCCCCTCCCGGCCATGGTGGCTCCCGGGGGAAGGCCTCCACACAGCAAAGCTGCCTCCCCGAGGACAGGCCTGTCCCCATGTCCCCGTAGCCATGCCTCTTCTCCCGCTGTGTGTCGGTGGGTGTCGTTGAGACACGTGACCAGGTTCCTTGCTGGGCAGGTCCTAACGTTAGTAAATGTGAAGTCCGATTCGTTAATGTGCTGGTGATTCGATGTGACCTCCGTGCCAGCAGGGACTTTGTGTGGTTCCGTCACCACCGCCCTCGGCACAGGGGCTGGTGACTTGTGGCTGGGACGGAGCAGACACTTAGGGAGTGTGTGTGCATGGGTGACAGGCCTGACTCAGCGGGAGGAACGGGTGAGGACCGTACTAGCCGGGCTCCGGCTCGCTCCCCACAGCATGCGTGCAGGCAGCTGCTCCCCGGGATTGCAGCCCGGGTGGGGTGCCTACCATTCCCCAGGGAAGCCGTGAAACTGTCCCTTCCCTGGAGATAAATCGTACCTCCTGGTGATACCTGGATTAGTATTGAAAAATGTCTTTCATTTATTACATTTCCTCAAACCGATTTTTGAGCAGAGATTCTGGGTCTTAAGTAATTTATTGCTCTTAAGATCAACTTGATGATGTGAACTTTTTAGTTCTAATAATAAAAGTAATTCTAAGCGATCGTAGCTGGTTTCTCCTGAGAGTCGAGCTGCGTGTTTCACGTGGGGCCGCAGCAGAGCTCATGGGCCACTCATCCGCTCGTGAGCTGATGCTTGTTGAGCACCTCCAGCATCTGAGCCGTGATACTAAGGCCAAGAGAGGCAGTGTCTCAGATGTCCCTGTCCTTGGACGGTCACGGTCCAGCAGGAGGAGGAGGTCAGCGGTCAGGCAATGACTTGTGGGCCGGGCGCTGTGGGCACCCGTGGGAGAAGTATCTAAACCGAGCCAGTAAATCACAGCTCTGAAGGAGCTGACGAGTTAGCTGACTTGGAGAGGGAACGCCACAGCAGCTAGGAGACAGGATGGTGGCTGGGGGGCAACGAGGGCCAGTGTCCAAGGACAGCAGAGGTCTGTGAGTCCGCAGCGATGGGCATGGAGAAGGCCTACCTGCCGGAGCTCGTCAGGGCCTCACCTGTCAGCCACGGTCGGAAGAGTGGGTGCAGCGGGTGCTTCCTCTATCAGACGCCAGCCTCTCTTCCTTGGGCTCATCCACTCCCACGGGACAGGCCTGTGCTTATCAAGAGTACCTGGGGAATTATTAAAAACAACTGGTGCTAGACTGTACAGTTAGCTTCAACGCAAAACATGTTTCCTACAGAATCCGTTTTCTGACAGTGCATTAACTTGGAAGCGAAAAAAGAGTAAGAATCGTGTTTGAAAATTTAAAAGCGTGCTTCTAAACAACTCAGAGATTAATAAAGAAGTCATAATAGAAATTGTAAAGTATAAACTGAATGAAAACATAATTACTACATGTCAGTACATGTGGGATGGAGCTGAAGAAATATTTTAGGGAAAGCAAATTTGTCGCCCAAATGTTACGGCAGAAAGAATGAGCGTTCAGAATTCATTAACTAGACGTCCAACGTAGAAGGTTGGATGGAAGAGACGAATAAGTCCAGAGAATGTAGGGAGAAGGAAATAGTGATGGTAAAATCATAAATCCATGCAGAAGAATCAGCCAGTGACATAATAAACATAAAATACAGTGGGTCCGAAAGGCAGGTTGGTTCTTTGAAGGGCTGATGGAGGTAGATAACCCTCTGGAGGATTAAGAACTTACTCGTCCCTCAGAAGCCACAACAAGTCAGCAGTGAACAAAACAGATGGAACCCTGGCCCCTGTAGGGTTCTGCCCCATGCGTGTGTACGGGAGGGGGCGGGAACCAACAAAGGACATGAGTGAAGTGCCCTCCAGTGGGGATGAGACAGAGACAGGTCATGCTTTAAACAGC
>NW_011889111.1:140220-141696 GCF_000151845.1 Pteropus vampyrus | reverse complement strand
GTAAAGGTACAGAAAAGTCACGTAAATATATTTTCATGCACTTCAAGAAAGTCGGACTGCCCGGAGCCTTTCCTGGGGCCACAGGGTAAGGACCCCCCCGCACGCGGCAATTCGAAAAACGCTGCAAACTCCTTCTATTACTTCCCAAAAGACGAACGATGACGGAGTAGGTAAGCGGAGTAAAGGGCAACAGCCACCCTGGGCTTCTGGAGGGCGCCCAGCACCTCCCCCTGGCTACCGCAGTGGGCGTCTCTGCGTCCCCGAGCTCAGAGGGCCCCACTCCAGTGGTGGCTGTGAGTCAAGGTCAGAGGCTAACCCTGAACTTGCTACATGTGTCCTAGTGTTTCTTGAAGGAAACAAAAAGATTCACTGTAATTAAAAAAAAGTCCAGGGAAAAAAAGTAACAAGTGATGAAATCAGAAAGCAGCCAATAATTTAAAAGTAACTGCTGGGGAGACCTGTCAGCCCTGGGCCATGAAGACGGAAAGAGCTTGGCTCCCAATGTCAGGCTGGCTTCCCTTTCAGAGGCTGAAAAGGAAGGCCAGCGCTGTTCCTGGGTGGGCAGTGAGGAGGGGTGTGTCTCCCCAAGGCCAGCGCTGTCCCTGGGGCTGCAGTGAGGAGGGGTGTGTCCCCCCGAGGTGGGTTGTAGCCTCCTCTTGCCAAGCCCTTGAACTTAAGCTCATGGGAAGCCATGAATGCCACATTTTAACCTGAGAGATACCCAGATTTTAGTTTATATTTTAGATGAATTTAGGGCTGCAGGATGACAGACTCATGTGAATAAACATGTTTGCTTAACTGAATGAATTTCTATCTATCTGCTGTTTGCTAACATGGATACAGCTCCTTTTATGTTTTACTAAGGATGAATGATTTAAGGTATTTTCCAGCTCTACAAATGAGCATAAATATGTATTTCAGAGAGATTTATTGATGCATATACTCCATGAAATGCTGATTTAATCATTTGTTGCTAGGTTTCCTTTCAAATCTTTAATTGAGTAATACTACTCTCAAGGGCCTAGGCTGAGGTTCTCGAAGTTGTTTGTAATATATGTCAGTTCATAGGTTTGGCTATAAAATAGAATCATCACTGTGAAATAACTAGGTTTGGCACTCACATTGGGGACCTTTCAAGCAAACTGATTGAATAACATTGGGCAGCTCGGTGCTTTTGTATCCTGCACGTCAGATATTTGTTTAAACGTGAGTGAACTGCGAGAGGAGAAGCTCCGTCTTAGGGAGACGTCGGGTCCGGCATTTCTTCTGCTGTCTGTTGTCCTCCGTGCAGCGTTTATTTCAGGCTTGCTTTGTGCAGACAGCGTCCTGGCAGCATCAGCCTCTGAAAGGGAAGCCAGCCTGACATTCGGAGCTCCCTTTTGGTCACAGGCGCCCCGCATCCGGGTGGACGTGCTCTCAGAACTGAAAGGAAGAGGCGCCATGTCCGGTCGGGGGCTGGAGCTGTCATCGGGAGCA
>NW_011889111.1:137679-139275 GCF_000151845.1 Pteropus vampyrus | reverse complement strand
ACTTGCTGTTCCCTCAACGCTGGGTGCGTTCCCCCGCGTGCTGCGTGTTGCCGGCTTGCGTGGCGGGGTTGCCAGGGCCAGTATGCTTCAGAGTGATCGTACGTGTGACATCAGACGCGTGGGGCTCGCGTGCTTGCTCTTAAGACTGAAACCTAGGGTGTGCTGTGAGGGGGTGGCCCGGCACTGCGCGTGTCCCTCGGCCTGTAATCCTGCTCTGCAAGTGGCATCGGAAGTGGTCTGACCTGTGACAGAGCTCGCGAGCAGACAGTCTGCTTCATAGGCTGCAAATGTGGTTCTCCGACATGTGGAAGCCATTTGGCTCGTTCTCCCTAATCCAAGAAGTGTCTTTCTTCTGGGTCCCTGGTTCGTTGGAAAGTGGGTTGTCTTCCCATCTGTAAAATGGTCTTCTAAGTCGTATATATGTGGTTAAGTCGACGCAGTTAAAAAAGTAAAGCATAGCTTCCTACAGGGTCTCTTTGACGTCTGAGATGACGGCTATGGCAGGAGTTCAGACTGGCGTTAAGTCCCCATCAGGGTGTGAGCTGACGGTGGCAACCAGCACCCCTTCACGCGCATGCCAGCACCGACGCTCACGCATGGAAGGCTCCAGAAGTAACTGCCTGGCGACCTAGCTCTCCGCCCACCCCGCCCCACGTTCTACCATTTGATGCCTGCAGCCAAACGGACCCGGATGTTAAAATGTCTTGGCTCGGGAGCACTGTTAGCACTGTGTCCAGTTAGAAGCTTCCATGTTTTCATGTGTTTTACATAAGCTGATGAATCACGATATGACATTTTCAAGGTGATAATCTAAGAATACAGTCTATGTTTATCATTTAAAACTATTTCAGAAAAAAGTTTTTCTAAATGGTCACATCCTAGTACAGAACTTGTTTCGATTTTAACATATTTTAAAATGAAGACGAGAGATTCGTTTTAGTGAGTTTGACGTTTTTAGGTATAAAAGGAGGCAGCCCAGCGGCTACTTTCCCAGGTGATGCTTAAGCTGTGTGAGACTTGGGACCTGCAGCATTTGCGAGCTGGTCACATGGGTAGCCCCCCAGTGACCTTCTAAGGCTCTCGTGAGCCGTGGGTGGAGGAGGGAGCTGCGAGGTTCAGCCGTGACACGTGCCTGACAGTTTCACTTCCTGCCAGCACAGGACTTTGGTTTCCAGACTCGGCGGAGTGTGCGCCTGTCTGCGCCTTCCCTTCCCAACCCTGGGCTTCTACCTGTGGACTTTAGGTGAACGAAGGCTGGATAAATGTAGACTCTACCTTCAGTTCATTCTGGGGAAGATACCTGTAAATCTGATCCAACACACCACTGCACACACCGGGGTCTTACACTGGCAAGAGAATGAATCAGGTCATGCCTGTTTCGGTGAAGTGATGGCTCACTTTTGAGTGTAATGAAGGGTCAAAGAGGGAGTTTTATAACTGGTTTCAAGATGGCATCATAGATATTTCAAGCGAAATATCTCTATAATGCTCGTTGAGATCCTTCTCTATGTTGGGCACTGATCAATATTGCCCAATTTAATTCAGCAATATTTTGAAGACAGAAGTCTTCATACCCATTTTAGCAAAAAGAAAACT
>NW_011889111.1:134482-136724 GCF_000151845.1 Pteropus vampyrus | reverse complement strand
CGAAGTCGTTTAGACTTGGACACACACCTGCAAGGTTGACCTTCTCTCCCTTGGTACCACGTCAACTGGCCTTTACCTCTAGCGATTCTTCCCACAGCCGACCCGAGTCCTTCCTTCTCCGTTTCCCCACGGTCACCAGGCGTCGGGTCGTCGCTCTGGCCCTGGAGCTGGTCAGGTGCCTCCAGCATGTTTAATAATTTTATGCCGATAAAAGCCACTGAAGTGGCGCCCTGACCGTGCCGTCCTTCTGCAAATAAAAGCAAACTAAATAGAAGAAACTCTTTTACAAGCTTGGCTTGTAAAAGTGACGCGTGCCCCTGGCCGAGGCATCTCTGTAACCCAGTGAGAACCCGTCTCTTCTGCCTGCCGCCCCTCACTCCACAATTCCTCTTCCATGTGTTCTAGCCAAACTGACGTTTGACAGCGTACTCTGATATGTTTTTGTTATGTTTATTCCCTGATCTGATATTGTTTCCTCGCGATTAATTTACTCTAGAACGTGGTCATCCAATGAACTGTGAAACTCACACATGTTTTTCAGCATTATTGAACTATAACTGGCAAATAAAAATTGTGTACACTTAAGGTGTACAGCAGGGTGGTGTGGTATGCGTATGCCTCATGAAATGATCGCCACAATCGCGCTAAGTAATCCATCCGGCACTGCACGTGGTTGCTATTTCTTGTGTGGGGGACAACATTTAATATCCACTCTCGACAAATATCAAATGTATGATACGATATAATTAACTGTAGTCGCCATGCTGTAAATTAGTTGCGGAACTTATTCATGTTCTACCTGGAAGTTTGTATCTTTTGACCAACATCTCCTTCTGTTTTTTTTTTTTTTAATTTATTTTTTATTTTTTGGTTTCAGAGTTCTTTGTATATTTTGGGTAACAGTTCTTTATCAGATGGGTCCTTTATATATATTTTCTCCCAGTTCTTTGCTTGTCTTTTCATTCCGTCAAAGTGTTCAGTTTTACGCAGTGCTTTCTATAAACATTTTTAGGCTATTAAAATTTTACTTTTAAATGTAATTTCATTGATTCCTCAATTACCTAGTTGGATTATTCCATAATTTATTTAATAGTTGCCTTCTGATTGGGAATGCGAGCCACAGCCATGGGGAGGGTGACTGTCGTAAACACTGACCTAAAGAACATCTTCGTATATCTCTAATTTACCCACTATTTTGGTGTTGATGGATTCTCAGAAGTGAAGTTATTCCATTTAATATTATAAATGTGTAAATAAAAAATCATTGTAATGTGTCATTTAGAAGGAAGTACACATTATATTTTAATAACTTTTGTTGGCAATCATTTTTATACATAATTGGTACCATCCATGTTTTTTCTTGATATTTTTCTATTAACATTTAACATAAGCATTTTCTCATGTCATTAGTGCTTATAAAAATAATTTTAATGGCTGTGTAATATTTTATTTAAAATATATCAGTATTTAATAATTTTAATTGCTTAATTTAGTTATTTTGATATCTCTATTAAAATAATTCTTCAGGAACATTTTTGTACAACTGCGTCTTTCTGGTTCTCTCATTATTCTCTTATAATACTTCCCTAAAAGGCTATGATCAGAAATTAAAGCTCGTGGAGCATCTCGCCAGCCGGGTTTCCGGAGCTGTCTGCTGACTGGTGCCTTTAGCAGGGTGAGAAAGTACTGGATTCAGGGCCCGGCCAGCCCCGGAGATGGTGGTGTGCTGGTGCTGCTGAGTCTATAAGGGAAACCAGTGTTCCGTTTTAATTTGCATTCCCTTGATGAGTAGCATTTGAATAATTCCTGTTCCTTAGTCATTTGTGTTTCTTCTAGTAATTTTATGTATGCAGTTCTTGCCAGTTTCTGAATCCTGGTGCTATGGTTTTCCATTTGCTGCTAAAGATATTAACCCTTTGTGGATGACAGTCATTTTAAGAAACGTGACAATTATTTGTTAAGTTCCTACATATTTTAGGAAGTCGGCTCTTCAAAGTTAAATTAAGCAGATTGTCGTACGTCAGCTATGAGGGGTCTGCTTGTGAAGCACTCACAGGCCATGGAGCCAAAATCCGATTTCATTCTGCTGCTATTCAGAGCCTTGTACTCCTTTGGGCAGGAGTAGGAACGCAACCAGCATTAGGCATGAGCAAGAACAGGCGCAGAGCCAGCCGGAGGAAGGCTGTAAAGGGGCTGGCCCTTCAGGGGCTCCCTGTGGCTGCAGCGACCCCCTGACCTCAGG
>NW_011889111.1:121205-134432 GCF_000151845.1 Pteropus vampyrus | reverse complement strand
GATGCAGGAGGCAAATTTGTGAATAAGGAAAGCTGTGTAGCATGTTTATCCCACATTCGTAAAATGTCTTACCTTATAAAACATCATCACATTCCTCAAAAGATATTAATGTTCCTTCTCATTATTGAAAACCCAAACTTTAAGTGGCTCCTATGTAGTCTGACTTTCTACCCTTTACCCTATCAACTGGCTTATTATGTGTCGAGAATGGATCTGGTAAAGGGAAAATTTAGTTATTAGCGATTTTCCTAATGCTTTTATTTCTGCTCCTCACTAAAACGCTGATTCGATCAGTGGCCCTCGTGTGCTCAGTGTTTGGGTTCAGTCTGACTCTGCAGGCTGGGCTCTGTGGACCTCAGTTCTGACGCCCAAACAACGGAGCATCACGTGCTGGGGTCGCCGCTTTCCTCCCCCTTGCTGGTGTGTGCAGCCTGCTCCAGAGTGGTCGCTGAGATGCAAGCCCCCGACCACATGTCACCTGCCCCCAGGCGCCGTTGCCACTCCCAGGGCACCATGGCGTCCCCCGACCACTGCAGTCCCCTGCCAGCAGCATGTGTGCGTCCAGTTGGAGTGCAGATCCTCCCGAGTCGGCCTGGGCAGGGGCCCCGTAGTCTGTGTTTGCCAGAAGCCCTCCGGGTGATGCTCGGGCGTACCACAGTTTGAGAACCCTTGTCTCGGGATGTGCCAAAACAGTGATGAACGTGACAGAGGGCTACTTCTGTGGTGAGTGACGCGTAGCACCCACGGACAGTCGTCAGCCTCTTGACTGCATTTCACTTCTGAATATTTATTTATTTCTGTCGAGAAAGGGATGTGTATTTGCCAGGATGCTTTGATACAGGAATGAAAAGACGTGGTCCTCTGTGTAAGTGGTAGAAGTAAGATAATTAAAATACCTTAGATATTCTCACCGCGTCCTAAGTTTCCCATTTTCTCTGCCCCATGTCCCCATCTTCTTTAAATGCAGAATTACTTATTCTCGAAGTCGTTTAGACTTGGACACACACCTGCAAGGTTGACCTTCTCTCCCTTGGTACCACGTCAACTGGCCTTTACCTCTAGCGATTCTTCCCACAGCCGACCCGAGTCCTTCCTTCTCCGTTTCCCCACGGTCACCAGGCGTCGGGTCGTCGCTCTGGCCCTGGAGCTGGTCAGGTGCCTCCAGCATGTTTAATAATTTTATGCCGATAAAAGCCACTGAAGTGGCGCCCTGACCGTGCCGTCCTTCTGCAAATAAAAGCAAACTAAATAGAAGAAACTCGCTTGGCTCGTAAAAGTGACGCGTGCCCCTGGCCGAGGCATCTCTGTAACCCAGTGAGAACCCGTCTCTTCTGCCTGCCGCCCCTCACTCCACAATTCCTCTTCCATGTGTTCTAGCCAAACTGACGTTTGACAGCGTACTCTGATATGTTTTTGTTATGTTTATTCCCTGATCTGATATTGTTTCCTCGCGATTAATTTACTCTAGAACGTGGTCATCCAATGAACTGTGAAACTCACACATGTTTTTCAGCATTATTGAACTATAACTGGCAAATAAAAATTGTGTACACTTAAGGTGTACAGCAGGGTGGTGTGGTATGCGTATGCCTCATGAAATGATCGCCACAATCGCGCTAAGTAATCCATCCGGCACTGCACGTGGTTGCTATTTCTTGTGTGGGGGACAACATTTAATATCCACTCTCGACAAATATCAAATGTATGATACGATATAATTAACTGTAGTCGCCATGCTGTAAATTAGTTGCGGAACTTATTCATGTTCTACCTGGAAGTTTGTATCTTTTGACCAACATCTCCTTCTGTTTTTTTTTTTTTTAATTTATTTTTTATTTTTTGGTTTCAGAGTTCTTTGTATATTTTGGGTAACAGTTCTTTATCAGATGGGTCCTTTATATATATTTTCTCCCAGTTCTTTGCTTGTCTTTTCATTCCGTCAAAGTGTTCAGTTTTACGCAGTGCTTTCTATAAACATTTTTAGGCTATTAAAATTTTACTTTTAAATGTAATTTCATTGATTCCTCAATTACCTAGTTGGATTATTCCATAATTTATTTAATAGTTGCCTTCTGATTGGGAATGCGAGCCACAGCCATGGGGAGGGTGACTGTCGTAAACACTGACCTAAAGAACATCTTCGTATATCTCTAATTTACCCACTATTTTGGTGTTGATGGATTCTCAGAAGTGAAGTTATTCCATTTAATATTATAAATGTGTAAATAAAAAATCATTGTAATGTGTCATTTAGAAGGAAGTACACATTATATTTTAATAACTTTTGTTGGCAATCATTTTTATACATAATTGGTACCATCCATGTTTTTTCTTGATATTTTTCTATTAACATTTAACATAAGCATTTTCTCATGTCATTAGTGCTTATAAAAATAATTTTAATGGCTGTGTAATATTTTATTTAAAATATCAGTATTTAATAATTTTAATTGCTTAATTTAGTTATTTTGATATCTCTATTAAAATAATTCTTCAGGAACATTTTTGTACAACTGCGTCTTTCTGGTTCTCTCATTATTCTCTTATAATACTTCCCTAAAAGGCTATGATCAGAAATTAAAGCTCGTGGAGCATCTCGCCAGCCGGGTTTCCGGAGCTGTCTGCTGACTGGTGCCTTTAGCAGGGTGAGAAAGTACTGGATTCAGGGCCCGGCCAGCCCCGGAGATGGTGGTGTGCTGGTGCTGCTGAGTCTATAAGGGAAACCAGTGTTCCGTTTTAATTTGCATTCCCTTGATGAGTAGCATTTGAATAATTCCTGTTCCTTAGTCATTTGTGTTTCTTCTAGTAATTTTATGTATGCAGTTCTTGCCAGTTTCTGAATCCTGGTGCTATGGTTTTCCATTTGCTGCTAAAGATATTAACCCTTTGTGGATGACAGTCATTTTAAGAAACGTGACAATTATTTGTTAAGTTCCTACATATTTTAGGAAGTCGGCTCTTCAAAGTTAAATTAAGCAGATTGTCGTACGTCAGCTATGAGGGGTCTGCTTGTGAAGCACTCACAGGCCATGGAGCCAAAATCCGATTTCATTCTGCTGCTATTCAGAGTCTTGTTCCTTTGGGCAGGAGTAGGAACGCAACCAGCATTAAGCATGAGCAAGAACAGGCGCAGAGCCAGCCGGAGGAAGGCTGTAAAGGGGCTGGCCCTTCAGGGGCTCCTGTGGCTGCAGCGACCCCCTGACCTCAGGTGAGGGGGTGAGCGGAGCCAAGACACACGCCCGCCAGGCGAGACGCGTGCGTCTCTCTTCCGCGTGAGTTGTAAAATCCGTATTTATCTTTTGGCTTCCTGTGCCTCTTTTAGGTTTGGGGGTTGTGAAAATCTGTCACTCTTGCCGTGGCAATTTTTCAGCCCTTTTAAGCCTGGAAATTCCCTCCCTGGTAAGGTAGTAAATAAGCGCTCACCATTGCTTCGCAGAAGCGCCATTCGCGTTTCATATTTGATTCTTGAAATCTTTGGAATCAATTATGGTATACATATATTGTACAAATTTAAATTAGCCCCCACCCCCCGCAGAGTTAGCCAGTTGTCTGAGGGCAGAGGCACCTAAGTACCTGGGGAGACAGGTGGCACCTGGCAGACCAGACCGACACTCATCCGGCTAAGCAGGATGTCCTTCAGCTACACAGGCGACTGGCCTGCCTCTCCTCTCTAGCTCAGCTCCGTGCGTTCAGAGCTAGGAGGGAGCAGGGACAGAGCACGCTGGGTATCGGAGCTCTAGGTATTGTTTCACCGTTCTTAAATATTTTCACTGTCCGATTTCTTAAAAAAAAAAGAAGAAAAAAGTAGTAGTAGGCCCTTGGAGTATTCTCGCTTTAATCAGTGTCAGGAAGTACATCTCCCCTGACCGCTGTGCATGCGCCTGGGCTGGGGGCAGTGCTCCACAGATCTGAGGCCTCCACCACCCAAGGAAGCAGAGGACACCCCGGGCGAATCTCTCAGACATGCCCCACCGGGAGGGGAGGAGAGCTGGCCCTGAGCCATGAGAAGGAGCCTGTGGGAAGCCTATGACTGATGACAAAAGAAATTCCACATAGAAAGAGTTATGGGCGAGAAAGCTGACCTATGTGAGAACACAGAAAACCTTAACTGGACTTACAGTATTAATGAAGAAAATCACAAAACATGCTTTTTGATGGAGCAACTCACACTAAACACGTAGAACTTGAGAATGATCCTTCGTGGTTGGGAAGTGTGGGCTGATATCAAATAGAAGCTTAAAAAATAGAATGTCCACGTCTATCTATATCTATCTATCTACCTACCTACCTACCTAGATGTTGACAGATAGATACTGTGAACACAACCAAAAGACAAACATATAATTAGGAAAATATTTCTAAATTATATGAAAAAGTATTACAAACTTTAATATATAGAAACTACTATGTAAGAAAAATGGGCATATCAATTGAAAGTGGACAAATACAAAAAATTGGACACTGTCTCATTTTCTTAACAATCTAATAAATAAAAATAAAAAAATAAGATACTATTTTCCCTATGAAATTGACAAAACAACTGTAACTCAGTTCTCAGGTGCGTGGGAAATGGTGGCTCCCAACATGGGTGCGGGAGAAGTGAGAAGCAGCTCAGCTTTCCAGAGGGCAGGATCCAGGCAGCATCGGCTTCGAAATATTTACCCACGTTGGTACTCCTTTAGCATTTCCAGGAATTTACACACAACAAAAATCAAAATTACACATAAAGCTCCTTTTTAAGTGTTGTTTATAATAAAGACTAATTTGAAACAACTAAGTTTCCAGCAGCGGTGATGGTTTAATTGATGGTAAGCTTATACATAACAACCCTAACGGACCGCTGGATTTGAAAGAAAGCCTTTACGGCTCAATGCGAAAGGAGAGTTAGCAGTTCAAATATTGAAACAGGTGCCGCTTGTCGGTAAGGGACTTGAAGTGTTAGTCAGGATGTATCTTACACTTCACTCAGAAAACAGCAGAAGAGATCGGGGTTAATCTAATCCTTCGTGCCAGGGACTCCCTCCGATTGTGTTCAGAGACGTTGATGGGTATTCTGGAAACAAACACATAAATTAAAGGTTGCTGGTCAAATGAGACCGGGAGACGCCGTGTGCTCTAGTCCTCCTGGTTGGTTTCCAGTTCCCGCCAGCGCTCCGGGGTCTCTGGGCAGCGAACCTAGCTGGCTGTCTCGTTCAGCTCTTACCGCATAACTTCGACTGTAGAATTCTTTTTTTTTTTTCATGGAATGACCAGGACCATGACATGAAAGGAGAGTCTACAATGTGAGAAGCGAGGTACTTAATTCTTTAGTTCAAAATCTGTAAACAGATTTCTTTTCAGGTCATAGTAGTTGCTTCCAACAGTCTTGCGTGGTTAACAGAATAAGGTAGTGAATAGTAGTTTGGGACGAGGTCACTCGACGTACAAATGGCATAGTTGACGTTTTATGTCAACTGTCTGAATAAAAACCCTTTTGCAGGCAATAAACGTACACATATTAGGAGAAGGTAAGTTTGGGTGGAGACAAATGAACCCAAACATCTGGTTACCCTGCTCGTAGCTGTTTCTATTGCCATATTTTGTGTCCTGGTCAAGGGTATGACTCAGATGGTGTCCAGAATCCCACTTTGAATTCCTGAGGAGCAGCAGAGCCTAACGCTGGCGCTCGGCAAGAGCAGGCGGTCTCCCCGTGGCTCAGAGCCGCCGTTAGGCGCCAGCATTTCGTTTTGAGCTCTCCGCGCTCAGACCACCGCACCCCCAGCCGCCCGCGGCGCCCACATGCGGCCTCGCGCCCCTCCCCGTCCTGGGGAACGTCAGCCCTGGGCATCTCTGGACCTGCGCCCCGTCCCTGTGTGGAGCGCATCCCCACCGTTTCCCGCCCCGCCCCAGTCTGAGTGTTCAGTCCGACCAAAGGCTTCCTTTCTGCTGGAAATCCGTCTTTCGATTGTCTGAGTTAAATGATTTACCTTGTTCTTGAGCAGGACTTAATGTTTTTTAAAGTCTCTCACCTTCACTTGCCCGTGAACTCGGCAAAGGGCAGTCGGGTGCCACCCGCACGGTTTGCTCCCCGAGGCAGTGTGTGGGGACCGCCGACTGGGGCAGGTGTGTGCAGGCTCCAGGGGAGGTGTGCACAGGCACCTGGGCAGGTGTGCGCAGTTCCCTGGGCAGGTGTGTGCAGGCCTCTGGGCAGGTGTGTGCAGGCCCCTGGGCAGGTGTGTACAGGCACCTGGGCAGGTGTTTGCAGGCAGGCGTGGGCACCCGCAGCCCCTCATGGTTACTGCATCCTACGAACTGATGGATTTATCAGCTATTTTATCAAGATAAGATATTAAAAAGAAAACAAACATGGAGCAAGAGCATGATTTCCTTCTAAAATAATTTTTTAAAAACAACGAACGAATCTGTAGCAAGATGGTGTTTTGAGGCAGAGAAGGCCAGAGCCCGCCTGGGACCGTGATGGCAGCGTCACGCACTCTGACCTGTGTCTGTGTGAGGTCGTAGTGTCCAGGCTTCTACCTGCATGTGAGTCTCAGTGACACGTGGGGTGACAGTGTCAGAAATAAGTAAGACTACCCTTTTCTTCACTTTCTTTCTGGATTTTGTTAATCGGTGTTAGAACTTTTTAGTTGATCCCCAGATAATTTCACTGTGGTCTATTATTTTGCATTCATTTGCGTTATTCTTTTAGGGGGAGATTATTTCAGTTCATCTCATCTACCAATTATAGTCTGTTATAGTGGGAAGTGATTTTTTCCAAGAGATTTTATTTTTCTCATTTTTTTTCCTGTGTGTTTGTGTCTGTGTGAATTCTCTTCTCTCTGTGGGTATTAATTATAAGGATTTTGTTTTGGTTTGGTTTTGATGTTGTCTTCGTGTCTGGTTTCTCTATGGTTCTTTTTTACCGTCATTATTTGCTTTTTCCCAGTTCTCAGGCTGGGGGTTTTCTTTGATTACCTGGTGACTTTTCCCCGTCTGTACCTACGTGAGACGGCGGCACTAAAAAGCTCATTGAAGCCCAAGGCCAGGCTGCCGGTCGCCGCTCGCCGCAGACACTGGTGCAGCCAGCCGGCCCCTCCGCATTCAGCATTTGGAGAGAGGTGTCGTTTGGCCTTTGATTTCTCTGGTGAAGTATTCCTGCATGAGGACAAGACGCCTGGCTGCCAGCCTGGGCCAGGTGGGGAAAGGGACAGGCCGTAGCACTGTGCACACCGTCACTCAGCTCCAGCCAAGAGCCATCCGCGTGCCTGAGCCAGTGCTGCACCCGACTCCCCCCGTGTCTCCCAGCCCTGGGCTCTGAGGCTTTGGGTTAACTTTGTCCTGGAACTACCCTCTCTCGTTGCAGGACAGTCATCTGGGAGCACAGCAAACACCGCCTGGACTCCTGAGTCTAACTGACCCTTTTGGGACTCTGGGACTGTTCTTGGTGGGGCGAATTATTTTCTAGTTTAGCAGAGTTTCAGGAGGGTGCAACATAAATGCATAGAACGTCACCCACTCAGCTTACCCATAAATCTTAGGTTCCCCTGTGTACGTGTGCGGAAAGAGCATCGTTCGGTTGTTGGACACGGTTTCGATCCGATGGTCTCACCTTTTCTGGAGCGGTTTTGACTGCACCTCCCATTTCTTGCCTCTTGCCCTGTCGCAGCTCTGAAGGCAAAGTTGGCCTCGGGGCTTTTACGGTGGCCGTCAACCCCGCCTGGGAGGTTGTTCCCTAAGATATCTGCACCCCCCACTCTGTCGCCTCCTCCAGCTGTTACCCAAAATGCCATCTTCTCAGCAAGGTCGAGCTCGCCCACCCCGCCGCCGGCGTGCCCTCCGCAGTGCCCGCTCCGTGCTTTATTTTCCCCCAGGCTCGGATCACTGCGTGACCGTCTACGTCTTTACCTTTGGTCATCGTACTTATTTACTGCTTATTATCTTTCTCACCTCACAAGACGAGAGCTACATGAGAGCCGAGCCTCTGACTTTTGTATGGTCTGTTCTGACGCTGGGGCGCCTGGCACATCCTGGGCGCTGGGTCAATACTCAGTGATTTTATTCAGTGACATATCTGGCAACTATGGGCTACATCCTCGGTTCTAACAGGTAATTTTTAAGAGTTTCTAATTTAATAATCACAGACTATTTCTGTTTCTTTTCTGCAGTTCGCTTAGGACGCTGATTCAATATCATGTCATGAAGCTTGACCGATGCTCTCTGTTTTCTGGAAGGGTGTTTGGCGTCAGGGCACCATTAATGTTTTCTGGATCTGGTGAACATTTTCAATTGATGGTGACAGGGGTCCATCCGGTTCTTATTTACGAGTATATACTATTCCACTGCGACGTCTGTCCATTTGGTGTTTACTGAGTATCTTCCTTGGGCCAGCAGCTGCTCTGCGTGCCGATTAATAGGACACATGTGGTCCCTTCCCTCATGGGTCACTTAGTCCAGAAGGTGAGAGACAAGCAAGTTCCATAAAATAAACATCTATTTTGGAAGCTACTTTAGAGGAATCAAGTAGGCTCTGCAAATACACGCTAACAGGAGAGATCTGTCTGTCTGGGCTGATTCGGAAACGCTTCTCAGCAGAGACGTAGGCGTTGAACAGCCGTGAGCAGCCGGCGCCAGGAGAAGGTGTGAGTCTCCTGCCAGGCCCCCGACAGCGAGCGCCGGAACGCTCCACCTCTGCGTACCGTTCGCCCCATTCTCCGGTTAGAAGGCTTCCTTTAGTTTTTGTGTTTTATTTTATTTTCTTTTTTGCTGTTAGGAAAACACTGTTATAAACATTGGTACACAAGCCTCCTGTGCCCGTGGGCAGGAATTTCTCTAAGGATACACCCACAGATAGGTCTGCGGGTCACAGGATAATCGCACCAGCTTTAATACGCTCCAGCGTCTCAGACACACCGTGTCGACTCACCTTCCCACCGGCAGCGTGGGGGGCAGGGGATGCCCGCTGCTCCGACGCTCATGAGGCTTTGCATAGTGGCATGTGGGCTTTTCCTTAAGTGCCATCATTCTTGATGTACGTGACCTGAGATGACCCTCTCTCGACCTCCGGGATGCCTCGCACTCTTCCTGCGTCTCTGGCGCCTCAGTCGCCCCTTCCGTTGGCCCCTCCTTGGCACCCCTCGACCGCTGATGTCTCCGTCTTCTCTCCCGTGTCCTGCTCTCTGTCCCCCCATTGCCCTCAGGTCGCGCAGCCCTCGGAATTCCGCGAATCTGGCCACATCGCTGTTGTGCTGCCCAGCAGCGTCTGACAACTGAGTCGTAGCTGCCCCTTGCTGCCAGGGGACGCCCGTGGGCAGGCGCACCGGCTCAGTCACTGTGCGTCAGTAACCCACGGCTTGGAAGAATGGAGAAGGCAGCAGTATATATGCAGCTATAAAGGCAGTTAGGGACACAGTCTCAGAAGGGAAGATGAAAAACTAGCATCGACCTCGTCTCTTAATAGTACTACCTTGTTAACATAAATTACAGGATGTGACAGGAGGCTGAGACGGATCCAGCGAAGCAGGACTGAGGGCAGAGAGTGGGCACAGCTCGGAGGACCTGTGCCTACGAGCGTCAGATCCCAGAGAGGCTCGCGGGACGGCATCAACACGGCACGTGGGAGTAGAGGACAGGTTTTGTTTTCTTTGTGGATTCTGCTTAGTGGATGTAGGGATCGTAGATATTTTTGTCAAGAATGTAACAAATCTGTTACCTACAATTGTCGTGCGTTCTTTGAGTATCGGGGAATGTAATCGTGTTGTGTAAATAACTGTGCCGTCTCGCCTCTGAGCTTTCTGTTGCCCCTGCAGAGCTCTTTTGCACTGTCCCCGTGCTGCCCACTGTGGTAGGGACCTCTCCTTGGCTCCCACCATGGCCCCGGGGTAGCGACATGGTCATCTCATTTCACAGACACGTGAACCGAGACTGGCGAAGGGCAGGGACTTGGCTCCAGCTCATAACGCGCAGGTGTCTGGGCTGGGCTGGGACCTGAGTCCTCCCCACTCAAGGCCACGTTGACCCCCGCCACAGGCCACTCCCAGTCACATGCACACCGAATGCTTATGGCACGTGGAAGGGTCCGGGGTAGGCAGGACAGCGCCGCATGGCACCGGCGTGAATGCAGACCCACCAGGGAACGTGCCTCGTGGCCCACGCGGGCCAGGCGCATCTGTGGAGCGCACAGGTGTCTCCGCAGCCAGGTGTTTAGATCCGAGTATGTCCGAGTGTCTAGAGTTCGTGCCGTGCAGGGGTAAGGGCTTTAAAACCAGTTCGGGAAGTAACTGGTGGCGATCACAGCGTCTTGAGCAGTGAAGTTAAATGGGGAATGCTGTTCTCAGACAGTTAATCTTCACGCGCTGAGGAGCGCAGGTCAGGGTGGAAGGGCCAGAGCCCGGGCCGTGCTTTCCCGGTGTGCAGAGCATGGCAGCGTTCAAGTACATGTGCCGGAGAGCCTGGCCTGGGGAGACCTTGAACCTGGGAGGGCACAGAGGAGCCTCTTTATGAACTTGGGGGACGTGGATGTTGGGGAATGCTTGTGAAGTTGCATCTCGGTTCCATTGCTGTTGTCTGGCGGTTCCCCCTCGAGGCCCAGGGCCTGTCCCTGGGCGTGTGCCGCCCACACGTGACGGCCACCGTTGGAGCATCTGCTCACTTCTCCCAGGGCTGGGGACGCTCGATGGCAACACGTGGCTTTCTCTTTGCGCCCCGTGCCTAGCATCCTGCCGCAAGCACAGCATGCAGTGTTGATGGTAACCGTAGGAACGGTAATGACCACCGCCACATGGGCACAGCGCACAGATGAGGGGTTGTGTCCGGAATGCGCCATGAACGCCTGTGCTGGTCAGTTGCCCCCTTCGTCCCCAGCCACCACACTCGTGGTCACCACCGCCTAGTGGCGGGTAACGCCTCCCCCATGACTCCAGTCAAGTCCAGCCGTGGTCACACCACTGGCCGTGAAACGCCTCCTGTCCGCCTCCTGGCCTCTCCTCCGGGTCCTCCAGCACATGGAGCTCTGAGGCTGTCCTCGCTCCGGGTCAGTCACTGGGGAGCATCCTGCCCACGCGGAGTGGGCTCAGAGCTTGGCGGGTCTTGTCTTGTCAGACGCCTGTCACTGCGATGGGCCTCGGCCTGGGCGCGGGGTCACCTGAATGCAGGCTGCTTCCGTGTCTGCAGGTCGATGCTGGGTCACTGGCTGGGACTTGGGGTGAGACAGCCTCCGCATGTGGCCTGGTGTCCACACCGCCTGGAGGCTGCTCCCAGAGACACCTGCCCACAACGGGTTTTCAGGAACCGGCGGAGTCCGCACCCTGCGGGAGGTGCTCTTGCTTGCTGAGCGCTGCTTCTCTGGAGGAATCTGGAATAATTCTTCTCGCCGTTGGGAAACTAACTTCCTCTCAGCCCTAAAGCATCTGTATTTTTAAGACACGGCTAATCTTATTTTGAAAAAGAAATTTCTTCATGTCACAAGGCATTTATTTAATCTTTTAAGTACCTTAATTAAAATAGACATTAAACACTTCAATTCTATACTAGTCCCCTAAAAAACACGTTTCACATTTCCAAGAACTATGCGCCCCCGAGGGCAAAGGATGCAGTGACCTCGGGACCTGCGGAGGACTTACTGGTGGCCCTGGGAGCCGGGGAGCTGGGGCCAGGGAGGGCTTCTCTGAAGAAGCTTTGCTTGAGCTGCAACTGAACGAGTGAGGAGAAATGCACTTCTCTGTTTCGTACGTGGGAAAAGTAGATGCGATGCCCCAAAGCAGGAGAGGATTTGGTTTGTTTCAGGAACAGAAAATGACCACGGTTCTGGAATATCCAGAGAGGATGGTGGGAGAGGGTGAGGGGTCGCCAGTGACTGCGCGCGGACTGCAGGCCCCAGGCAGGAGTCTGATATTCATACTGTCAGCAGGAAAGCGCAGAAGGGTCGTAGCCAAATGGACGGTAACCCTTGATCTACATTTAAAGAGACAACGCATGCCGCTTCGCACCCGTGAGGATGGCTGTTACGAGAAAGTAGCCCGTGTTGGGAAGGATGTGGAGGGACTGGACCCCGTGCGCCTTGCTGGTGGGACTGTGAGGTGCTGCAGACTCTGCGTTCCCTGCCTGCCCAGCAGAACCCACATCCTCTGTGGGAAATAGTGTGTCAGACCCTACACAGACTCGCCACGTGCCGAGCAGTGCCGCGTCTAGACATAGGCCGGGAGGAACGGAAAGCAGGCTCCGCAGGTGTTTGTGCGGCAGTGTTCACAGTGGCCCAGATGTCCCCTGGCTGGCCACTGGGTGACCACAACGCGGGACACACACGCAAGGAGTGGCATTCAGCTGGAGAAATGTCACACGGTGCGTGCTGGCACGTGGGCGAGCCTTGCAACCACGCTTAGTGGCATAAAGCAGGCACGGAAGGGGACAGGCTGTATGGTACCTGGAGGCTTCACGTCGTCAGGAAGCAGAATAGAGGCCGCCACGGGCGGGGAGCGGGGCGATGGCGTCTTCATTCAGCGGGCATAGAATTTCCGCCCACACGGGAAGATAAAGTTCTGGAGACGGAGAGTGGAGATGGATGCATAACAAAGCGAATGTACTTAATGCCGCAAAAATAAACGCCAGCCACTCAAAAATGGGTAAAATGGTTAAAATTCTAGGTTACATATCTTTCACCACAATAAAGAAGAGAGAGAAGTCACGCCGGGTGAGTGAGGTCAGGCGGGTGGCGACTCTCGAAGTCCCTGGTGCGGAAAAAGGGTCTCCCGGTCGAAGGAGTGGCAGCCGAAGCAGGTGTCCATTCCGGGCGGAGAGCGAGGACGTGGTGACGGGGCGGCTGTGACGAGAAGGGGCAGCTCCGAGGGCGACGCCCGTGTCTTTGGTGGAGGCAGCAGCACCAGGGCCAGCGTGGGCGCCGGGGCGGAGACAGGGCCGGAGGCTGCCTTCGGCGGTCGTCAGCGCGCGGTGACTCGGGCACTGGCTGCAGGAGAGGTGACCGAGAGAGTGTGGGTACAGTTGGCTGGCGACGCGCAGGCGCGGCGAGGAAGCCGGGGCGGGGGCGGGGGGCAGGGCTCGCACCGATGCCCCTCGCTCTGCAGGGTCATCTAGCGCAGAGCTTCGTGTCCGTGTCCGTGGCCACCCGGACGGTCTGCAGGCCCGGCCCCTGCTGAGGTCGGACGGGACGTGCTGAGCGCGCGGATCCCGCACCCGGCCGGCTGCAGGTCTGCCTCGGCCGTCCGCCTCCGCCCGCGAAACCGGCCGCGTCCCCTA
>NW_011889111.1:118401-120420 GCF_000151845.1 Pteropus vampyrus | reverse complement strand
AGAGAGGAGCATGGGAACTGTGGCAGTCACCATCCGATGCGTGACCTTGATGAACGGTCTGCCCATCCCACGGGGACAGCAAGCATGTGACGTCGCAGAGTGAGGGCTCACGAAGGAGCTTCCTTCTTCAAACAGCGGTTCTCTCCTAGGACACCAGGGCTGTCTGCGCCTCCATCGATCCATTGCTTTAACAGTCCCCTCTTTTACTTACAATTTTATTTATGAACAGATGTACTAAACACTCTGTACGTTATGAAGTACAATTGAAATAGAAACATTAAGATGAGCTGAAAATGACAAAATTAAAAAATATTTTTTGTATTTTACTTATTAATCATGTTAATAGTCTTTTGGTCTTATTAGAACTATTAATGATTGCCTTTTCTTGGAGAGTTCTGTGAATGTCTTCATTATTCTGTAAATGTTGATTTAACATTTTGAAATACAGCAATTTCAAGATCCATTTATTTTTAATCTTAAAACTTGCCATGGCCAAAAAAGATACTGCACAGGGTATGCAATACAACTGGAAAATTACGTCATTATCTGGTTACAAATATGATCCTCAGTCTATAATTCCATCCATCAATTATGCAAAGGTTTCTGCGAAAATTCAGATGCTAAATTCCCATCTTCCCTAATGCCTGTCAGTTCTGAAAACAAATCAGAAGGTGTTCACATTTTCTTTTCTTTAACAAATGGACTTAAAACCCACTGCAATTATTTTCTCGTCAGGTTATTTTACAGGCGGAAAATTCTGCTGGAGTTTAAAGAAGGCAATTATGAAAGAGTTTTAACAGGCATCTCCATCTTTTTGAGTGGAAAGTCATGTGATAACAGAAACATTTCCAAGCTTTATCTGTAAAGTGCTCTCTGCCGGGGACACCTTTATTTCAAAAGCAGTTTGTTTTTCCTGCGTTGCTAAAATACCACCTTGCTCTCGGTGGGACAGATTAAATTTTCTTTTTTTTAATGCTCCCAAAATAACTATTATTGAGCAGCATACTCTTTACAGAAAAGGACAGCACTTCTGTCTTTGTGTAAGAAATGTGTAACTTCCGTAAGTTTGACAGCTTTTTAAGCACTTGGTCATGAGACAACCAGGAAACATCTGCATGGCACAAACTATTTTCTTGCTCATTCCCCATATCACAGAATATTATAAAATGTCTGCTTTTTAAGTTGACACAATTGATAAATTCATTTAATCTGTCACAGAAAATAGCTGTAATGTGCTGGGTGACGCTGCCAACCCTTCCAATCTGGGGACCCCACCTCCTCACTCAGGACGCAGGTGGGACCTGGGTGACACATGACAGCATGGGCTCTGTCCGGGCGAGGGCCGTGGATCGATCTGCGCGCTGAATGGACATGGACTATAAGACTTCCTGCCCGAGGCTGGTGCGTGGGTGTGGAGGGCTGGCTGCCCGCGGGGGGCGGGGCCAGGGTGTCTGTGGGGGTGCCTGGCGCTGCCCGTGGGGAGGGCTGGGGTGTCCGTGGTGGTGGGGGGGTTGGCATGCCAGTAGAGGCGGCCGGGGTGTCCATGGGGAGGGCCGGGGCATCCATAGCGGGGCTGGGTTATCTGTAGGGAGGGCCGGGCATCTGTGGTTGGGGGGCATTGCCATGCCAGTAGGGGCTGCAGGGAGGTTTGTGGGTAGGACCAGGGATCTGTGGGGGGTCCGGGATGTCCGTAGGGGGGGCCGGGATATCTGTGGGGAGGGCCAGGGTGTCCATGGGGGGTTCGGGATGTCTATGGGGGTCCGAGATGTCTATGAGGGGTCCAGGGTATCCGCGGGCGGCCCGGGGTATCTGTGGAGGTGCCAGGGTGTCAGTAGGGAGGACCAGGGTGTCCGTGGGAGGCTCAGGGCATCTGCGGGGGTGCCGGGTGGTCCATGGTGGGTGTACCTGTGTGCAGAGCTCCTGTCTTGTGCCTGAGCCTCAGGGCATTTGCCATCTCTATTTGGAAGACACTGATTGAGATTAATTTTCTCATCGTTGTTGGGAGTTGGTGACATTGAA
>NW_011889111.1:113496-116156 GCF_000151845.1 Pteropus vampyrus | reverse complement strand
ACCTTGCTCTCGGTGGGACAGATTAAATTTTCTTTTTTTTAATGCTCCCAAAATAACTATTATTGAGCAGCATACTCTTTACAGAAAAGGACAGCACTTCTGTCTTTGTGTAAGAAATGTGTAACTTCCGTAAGTTTGACAGCTTTTTAAGCACTTGGTCATGAGACAACCAGGAAACATCTGCATGGCACAAACTATTTTCTTGCTCATTCCCCATATCACAGAATATTATAAAATGTCTGCTTTTTAAGTTGACACAATTGATAAATTCATTTAATCTGTCACAGAAAATAGCTGTAATGTGCTGGGTGACGCTGCCAACCCTTCCAATCTGGGGACCCCACCTCCTCACTCAGGACGCAGGTGGGACCTGGGTGACACATGACAGCATGGGCTCTGTCCGGGCGAGGGCCGTGGATCGATCTGCGCGCTGAATGGACATGGACTATAAGACTTCCTGCCCGAGGCTGGTGCGTGGGTGTGGAGGGCTGGCTGCCCGCGGGGGGCGGGGCCAGGGTGTCTGTGGGGGTGCCTGGCGCTGCCCGTGGGGAGGGCTGGGGTGTCCGTGGTGGTGGGGGGGTTGGCATGCCAGTAGAGGCGGCCGGGGTGTCCATGGGGAGGGCCGGGGCATCCATAGCGGGGCTGGGTTATCTGTAGGGAGGGCCGGGCATCTGTGGTTGGGGGGCATTGCCATGCCAGTAGGGGCTGCAGGGAGGTTTGTGGGTAGGACCAGGGATCTGTGGGGGGTCCGGGATGTCCGTAGGGGGGGCCGGGATATCTGTGGGGAGGGCCAGGGTGTCCATGGGGGGTTCGGGATGTCTATGGGGGTCCGAGATGTCTATGAGGGGTCCAGGGTATCCGTGGGCGGCCCGGCGTATCTGTGGAGGTGCCAGGGTGTCAGTAGGGAGGACCAGGGTGTCCGTGGGAGGCTCAGGGCATCTGCGGGGGTGCCGGGTGGTCCATGGTGGGTGTACCTGTGTGCAGAGCTCCTGTCTTGTGCCTGAGCCTCAGGGCATTTGCCATCTCTATTTGGAAGACACTGATTGAGATTAATTTTCTCATCGTTGTTGGGAGTTGGTGACATTGAATCTGCCCCCCCCAAAATAAAGGCCAGCTGCGACCATCATCCACGGGACTCAGGCTCAAGGTCACACCTTTCAGAAAATTGAGAGGTGCAGGGCTCCGCGGTCACCCAGAGCAGGCGCAGGTCTGACCAGGACATTCCAGTTCAGGTGTGCGAGGTGACTGGTCACGATGAAGTGGAGCCCTGCAGATGACTAAATAAGCGGTCACTTCTTGGGCAGTTACTTCTGTCCCCCTCAGAAGCGGGTGGGTGGGGTGACACGTGCTCGGCTGCTCTTTATTGTGGGTTGAGTTTTGTCTTTTGGGTGTTTTGGTCTGGTTTTGTCAGTGAGTATGTGTGTGCACACTACATATCCGTCTTTAAAACGCTAACTTATACTCAGGAAAGATGAGGACAGGCAGAGAGGCGGCCAGATGTCGGAGTGCTCGCACTGTCCAGCACCATCAGGCGGATGCCGAGTCCCCACCCGGGGCTGCTGCGTTTGGGGCGTCCGTTTATCTACCCCTGGAGCTCAGGCCTTACAGATGGAGGATTTGCCCTTGGCTGCCAAGTACACAGTACAGTCCACGCTCACGCAGAATGGGAGACTCTTCCCAGCCTTGGCACCCTTACTTTTTAGTGTTCATCCTAAATTAGAGAATTTCATGTGAAGACGAAAAATACGACCTCCTGACGGTGGCAGTTTTGCTGGTGTCCCGGTGTCCCTCTCTTCGTCCACATGGCAGTCCAGACGGGTGGCAGGACGGTCAGTGGCCTGACTTTCGGGTTTTCTGCTGTTTCACATTCATCTAAGGAGCCACTTAAATACACAGTAAAATTACAAAGGAACTAAGCCTCTGTCTGCACTGTCGTAGCTGAGTCACCCACAGGCCCAGTGCCATGGCACTTTCCAGCCATTCAGGTTTTCAAATGAACAGTAAGACTAATTTCTGCCTGGTTAACGTATCCTACGAATGTTCTATTTGACCAATTCCGAATGTCTGCACCCACACCAGTATAATTTTTTGTTTAATACGTGGTTATAATTCATATTTATAGCCACTTTTCAGGCTAGAAAATGTAGCCCCTAAATTCTGCCATTTGTTATGACCAGAGAGCACACTGTATTCCAGGGGAAAATGTCTGCCGGCTTCTGCGGACTTTGCTGACAATACCACAAAATAGAGGGTGATGACTTTTTAGTTGTTAGCTTTCGTTAGTAACAGAATTTAACAAATATATTTAGAAGCCTCACACTAAAAAATGGAAAATAGCTTTTCATAACATTGAGAACTTAGCTATTAAAAATGCATTCAGTTGTATTTTATCAAGAAAGTCAGTCACTTATATCAAAATATAATATTGACTATTATAGACATAAATCTTTTGTTACTAAATATGTTAAAATTTAACATGAAGTCACTAATTTTGAAAAAATGGTGTCCCAAAATGACTTAAGAAACATACTTATGTAAATGGGAGTGGCTGTTACGGAGTCAGTGCTACAAAAGGCATTGGTCACCTTCGCCCTTTCCTCCTCACTGAGCACTGTGATGGGGGTCACACGGTCACTAGGTGCAGAAAACTCGCGCTGGCC
>NW_011889111.1:108043-112181 GCF_000151845.1 Pteropus vampyrus | reverse complement strand
TACTCAGTCCTCACATCGGCCCTAGAAACGCAGCATCCCTTCTCCCAAATGCACGAGAGGAAATTATTCCTCGACTGTCCCCTATGTGCATTTCAAAACGCTGAAAAAATATCAAACGGCAGACAGTCTCCGGAGGCAAATTTACTGTTTCCAATCATCCAGGAAAAGCAATATTTTAAAACTGTCGAAAACAGGGGTATATTTCAAATAACAATGTATGAGGATGGATGTCTACAGTATAGTCTTGAAGGGGTAAGGTTACCTTCAAATCTTAGTTTATAGATTTATTTTAACTTTTTTATCAAATAAGATATCATAAGTTAGTAATTAAGTAGAAACCAAGAGAGAAGGAAAGGTTTTCCTCTCTGTCACCTGTCACATCCCAATTCCCCAAACTCCCAGGTGTTCACTACTATCGGATGATGCTGTGCGAAGGCCACCTGCCGAGCCCTACCTGTGTCCCGGGGCTTCGTTCTGTAGAGATGGGATCAGCGCACGTGCACCAGAGCCTCCCGCGCCGGCGGTGACTGCAGGCCAGTGTTCGTGCCCGATCTCCATCCAGCGGCAGCTCACGTCAGGGTTTACAAACACTGCCCACGTGGCCACTGTCATCTGCCACCGCCGACTCTGAGCGTACTGTCCAGCTTGTACCTGGCTAGTTTTATGTCACCACGTGGACTAACTTAGGCTCCTCAGGCGCATTGACACCTTGTCATTTAGGGCTATTTGTTTGGTATGGGTCTTTTTTTTTCATCACACCAAAAAGGATCAGACTCTCAGAACTGTGATCTCAGCGGATGAAAGAGAAGTAGCATAAACCAAAAACAGATGCAAGAGACGACCCCTGTCGGAGATTCGAGGATTATTTAAGCAAGTGTTTGCTTTCGTCCAGGCTCTGTGTTGCGTTTACATGTGTAGAGAAGCGGCGTGGATCCAGGTGCTACTGCAGGTCGTCTTAGGTGGGATCAGCGCTTTTTACGTTGACAAGAGCAAGGTTGTCTCTGGCAGTTTTTACTTCGGTACAGAATGTCCTTGAGGGCTTGCTGGTTTCCCACTCAAACTTGGCACCAGGTGGAAAGATGCTTTACAAGTGTCAATTGACAATTATTCCAGGTTGATTCTCGATGATATTAGAGCAATGTCTTGATTAACAAATAACGGTGACATTAAGAATGGTCCACTCAAGCTGACCCATAATCTCAATGACTTTGATTTATCAGCCCAAAAAAATAAAACAAATGTTGACCATAAAATGGTAGCTCTCATAGCTTACCTAATGTTTTACAATTAAAAAGAACTACCCACTTCTCAATCGTTTGGAAAAACAACATTTCATGATAAATGCCATAATATAAACGAGAACCCAAAGAAAAATCTCAGTTCATTTTTTTATTCCAACTAATTTGTGTGAAAGGTTAAAGTTGAAGTGAAATATTTATTTTTTTAGAACATGCTATTTTTTCATTATGCACTTAAAATTATATATTTTGTAGTCTTCCTATTTGTACACAAATCACAAGGTTTATTATTAATGGTTTCCTCTTTATTATGCTCATAAATGTGATTGCCCGGATCCCAGCACCCATGAGTGACCTAGCACGTCAGCTCTCCAGCAAGTAAGAAATTAATGCAAACCCTTATGGAAAAAAAAGAGTTCAATTTCAGAATATTAGCGCACATATGCTATCAAAGGTTCAGGTGAAATCTTCTGATTTGGGGGAAATTCCATGATAATAGGTATCGAATTTCCTAGTAAATAAATAAATAACGCATTGCCAGTGAAATCTTGTCTCCTTCATTAAGAAAAAAATGGGATCTATTTTAGTCTGCGGCACTGCCGACTAGGCGACTCAACATCCGTGACTTCCCTGGCAGCCTACCCATTCCAGATTAGGTGGCTCGGGTGCCTCGGCACGTCACCGTGTGCGGGAGGACTGTCCTGGACGGAGTCCCCATGGCGACCTCCCGGCGGCGATAGGTGATGTCTGCTGCTCCCTGACACACGTTCAGAGTAAACGTTTTGTTTTTGGGGTGTCGTGCTTGTGGCGCTGCACTTTCAAGGGGACCGATTTCCTGGAAATACCGCAAAACGCCCCATCGTGTTTCCCAGTTAGATCGCTGACAGATTCAGTATTGGTTCCTATGGTGACGTTTAACTTCTATACTCACTGCTTATTTTCCTGGAGGGAACAGCTGTCCTGCGCTGTGGTGGCAAGGTCACAGTGGGAGCGTGTCGCGCATCAGGGACAAGGTCACGGAGGGAGCGTGTCGCGCATCGAGGACAGCGGCGCGTCCTTCCCAGGATGCTTGACTCGGGGGAGGGAAGCACGCAGGGAGTGGCTTCCCTCCAAGGCACCGCTGCCGTCTGTCCCATGGGCACGGGGCCTTGGCCTTTCTCGTCTGACAGGCAGGCCGTGTACCTGAAGAAACTAGAACCCCAAGGGAGGTCGAGATGCGGGCAGTGGCACGGGGTGCGAACTGAACACAGGACTGTGCCTCTCTGTCGAATGCATCGGCTCGATAGCCTTTCACCCGGCCACCCCGAGTTTGGGGTGACGGTTAGAGTCTGACCTTAAATGACTCTGAATGGTTGCTGTGATCACCACGGGGTGTGTGTGAGCTTACCTCCACCGTCGCCCCTCATATCCGCCCAGCTCGCCCTTCCCTGGCCAAGAGGAGAATGCGAATAAAGAGGTTCTTAAGGAAAGGGCCAGACCATCAACTGCTCAGGGTTGTCTGACCCCATCCATCCGAGGGAGCCGTGGCCACTGACATTATTCAAATGGAGCTGAACCATCTTAAACACGAAAGCACGTTCTTCACATGAGAAACAGTTGCCTATCCTTGAAGACATGTGGTGACAAGTGGGTAAACTGGCTGCATGAAATCTGTGCCCAGACTGCTGTGACAGAACAGCAGGGCGCACCTGCGAGTTTACTCCTCACCCCGCGGTGGCCGCTGCTCAGTTATTCGGAAAAGGACATTTCAGAGGTGTGACGCACGCTTTGCCTTCACATTCCCGCGTGGACGTCCCTGGGGTCAGTGTGTGGAAAAAGTGCCATCCTCTGTTCGGGGAGTTGAGATCCGGAGGGCAGGGATGATCTTTTTTAAATAATATTTTTAATTTTTCAGTTATCGTTGGCGTACAATATTATATTAGCTTCAGGTGTGCAACCTAGTGATTAGACTTCTATATACCTCAGTAAATCTAGTGCCCTCTGACTCCGTGCGTAGTTATTACAAGATGATTGGCTGCCCTCCCTGTGCTGTGCTTCGCTTCCCCATGACTATTTTGTAACTACCGATTTGTACTTTTTAATCCCTCCCCTTTTTTTAACCATCTCCCCACCCCTCCCACCTGTTAACTCTCAAAATGTTCTCTGTTACCTGTGAGTTTGTTTCATTTTCCTTTTTGTTGTTTATTTTTTCTTTAGATTTCACCTGTACGTGAGATCACATGGCATTCGTCTTTCTCTGTCTCACCCGACTCAGCGCACTATTCCCCAGGTCCATCGTGCAGTAGCTTTCTCCACCCCTTCTCTTTGCATCCGTGTGTCTTTTGATCTGAAGCGAGTCTTGCAGGCAGCATATGGAACCGTTTAGTTTGCTGATCCATTCAGCCACCCTATCTATTGATTGGAGCACTTAATTCTTTTTTTATTTGAGGTGCTTATTAATAGCTATGTAGTCGTTGCCATTCTTTTTTTATATTTTTGATACATATTGTTCTTCTTCTTAAAGAAGTCCCTCCAACGTTTCCTGTAATACTGGCTTGGAGGTGATGACCTCCTTTAGCTTTTTCTTGTCTGGGAAGCCCTTTTATCTGTCCTTTGATTCTAAAGGGTCGCATTGCTGGGTAGAGTCATCTTGGTTGTAGGTCCTGGGTTTTCATCACTTTGGATATTTTATGCCATGCCCTTCTGGGCTGCAAAGTCTCTGTTGGGAAATCGGCCGACAGTCTTATAGGTGCTCCCTTGTAGGTAGGTAACTAAGAGATGACCTTCTGTGATTTTATCCAGCGCTATAAACCGCAAGCTTGCAACAAATTATTCATCTTTTCTTTCAAATAGCATCTGTAGATATGTTAGAAAGATGCAGAACAACCCCCAAAATGATACTAAAATAACCTAAATAACAG
>NW_011889111.1:103506-107068 GCF_000151845.1 Pteropus vampyrus | reverse complement strand
CGGGGCTGCGGACCGAGGCTGCGGACCGAGGCAGCAGGGGACGGAGCAGTTCACGGGGACATGTCCTGTGTTTGCTGGGTCTGTACACGGCGGGAGTCCGGCCCGCCGCCTGCTGAGCTGGGCTGTCTGCGGCAGGGGCGGCTGGGGTGGCTGGGGCGGCTGGGGCCCCCCCCGCCACCACGGAGGCTCAGCTATGTCCAGGTCGCTCAGCACCCAGGCCTCTTCACTGCCGCGTGAGGAGCTGTCCACGGTACCAGGCGGGTGCCTCGGCAAAGGACGCACTCATTTTTCTTTCTGAACCTTAAATATCTGGAATAGGTGGGCTCAGACGTACATCATCAATCCTGATATATTAGACTAATTTAACGTATAATTTAAAAATTAGATTTTGCCTTCTCATACTTACCGGCAGATGTTAGTCATGCTATTTCCATCCCATCGAGATATGAAAGCACATAATAAAGGCTTAAAGAGGGAATGTCACGGCAGCGTGAAAAAATAAATACATTTCCTCTCCTAGTGCTTTTAGAGATACGTAAATATTAACTTTGATCTACATCTGGGGAAATATAATCAGGAATTAATGCATTCTGCGAGGAGGAGAAACTCGTGATCAGTTTTGGGAACAGCATGTGGATGTTTTCACCCGGCTGCCCTCTAACCACTGCGGCTGCGTTCTCAGACTTTCGTTTCAGCCCGTCATGCTCTTGTCCCAGACGAACGCAGCCGTAGGGTCACACGCGGGCCGCGGGCCCCGCCTTTCGCAGCCGTGTGTAGCATGGGACTCCGTTTGAGCGAGTCCTCACGCCAACACGTCACAGCGCTTGGCACAGCCTTCTCGTCCCCTGCCAGAGCTGCTATGTAATAAGGGACTTTCTTGGGAAATAACACACACTGTGAAAAAATACAAGAAATTGACACCTTTGGGAACAAGTTAATTTTTTTGATTTTTTTGTGAAAGGTCTACTTCTTACTAGATGATGAAATTAAGGAAATGGAGGCTGGTAGAAGGGGCACCTGTGTTTTCCCCTAGAGTTGAGAGCCCCTCTTGCTGGTCATTGGGAAGACGCGTGGTGCGTGGGTCAGATTTCTCCGAAGACCCGGAAACAGGCCTGTGTCTGGAGGGGATGGCGGAGCGGGTGAGCGGGACTTACTCGGGCCTTCAGGCAGACGGCGGTCTTGGCAGGTGGGAGAAGGCCTCGGAGTACCCCCCGCCCAGGGCACGGACCCCCGACCTGGACAAGGGCCGTGCCAGCGGGCAGCCGTGAAGGTCGCATCCGCATGAATCATGGCACCACAGAGCCTTTCATTTAAGGCCAACCTGGTTTCTGGCTTGCTCCTATTTTTGGTGTTTTGTTTGTATAACAAACCTTCGTTCTAACTCCATCCTTTTGGAATTTGGAAAGGCATCTTGCCCTTGAAATAGAGTGTTCTACCTGCAGGTGTTTCTAGGTGAACCCACAATAGCCTCCTCATCTTCCCTTCCTGACTGCCATGCTTCCTCTGTCCTCCATGCCACCGTCATTGTCTCTCATCTCAGAAACCCTGTTCCTTCCTTTGCCGCCTGTCTGTGTGTTTCCGCGATGTGGCCCAGTGTGGAGGTGCTGTCACTAAGGGTATCCAGCTCAAAGGTGTACTCTTTCTGTAGTAAGATTCACGCTACCTAAGCAGTTGTCTGTGCCTTTGTAATCCGAAATGAATGGGTGATCACAACTCGTGCTGAAATAGTCAAATTATAAGGTGCGAGTTTTTAACTAAGCCTTAATACACAAAATATGGCTATAATTATCGACCTAAAATTACTCCTCTATATTGAAATAATGCCTTAGGATTCATTTTCAGATTCTGTAAACTTTTATCAAATTTTAGACTCTCGTCAAGATTATTTGTTTTTAAATTAAATAATTACACTCCTCCTTTGGCAGACAGACATTTGGTACATCCAGTCTATAATTCTTGGGTAATTAAAAATAGCCATGCCAATTGTGGTCGTTTCTATTTCATGTTGAAGAAATTTTAACTATGTTCAAGCAACAAATGTACGTATTACATTAAATGGCATATTATATTGTTTTATGTTAATTAGCATTGGCGTTGGCAAGACAGAAATAAAAACGTATCCCCAACCCAAAATGAGCTCATTAGCATATATTGCAGTGGTTCTTTTAAATTATGGGTTTCTTAGCTCATTTTTGGAAGTAAGCTCACTTAAGTTCCGTAATAAGTGGAATAATTTATCTTATGCGTAGAAGGGATGTATTTAGCAGGGAGAGAAAAAGATAATGAGGCAATAAAGAAAATGAGTCTAATAGGTTTTTCTAATGTTAATACTAAGTATTTTTAAATTCTAGTTTATCTTTGATGTGTGCACAGCCTCATGATTGACAAACGGACATGTACACACACATATACACAGATGTACACATGCATGGAGATGCACATGCAGGCATATATATATTTAAGATGAGCTGAGTAATTCTGCTTAATTTATTCAAACCATGCCCAGAAATTTATCTCAAGTTAATTTAAGACGGAATAAGTAACTTTTATCAAAGAATTATTATGAAACTATAGTGGTATTTGAACTCCTAATTTAAGAATTAAATTTTTTTTTAGCTATATATATCACAAGAACCACAAGCTTTTTGGCTTAATTATCATATTGTCATGATTTTTACTCTTTTGTCTGACTTATGTAGTTAAGACTCGTCTTTTCCAATTTAGATATAAGCGATTCATCAACAATTAAAGTTCTTTTTGTTCACACGTCTAGGTATGTTCTGAATACTCCAGCATTGCTCAGACACTCTAAGGCCATAGGCTGGGTCAGTCCTCATTCTGGCAGGTGTGGAGGGTGGTGGGGAGCAGGGGCCTTACATCTGCCTCCTGAGATGTCAAAGGTGGAGGCTTAAATGAGAGCGGGCGCTGACTGAGGCTCTGTTCAGCTCACAGGCCACGGAGGCTTCCTAGATGTACTTTCTGTGCGTGGGGTTTTCAGTTGTTTAACTTGGCGACTTCACCTCGTAAAGAACACACGTGTCCACGCAGGCAGCTCAGAGTCAGTCGACAGGAGGAAAGCCTGCGGGCCAGAGGACACTGGCAGCCCGTCCACAGCGGAGCCTAAACGACGTTACTTTTTACAAATCATCCGAACTGCTGGATTTGGCTCCACGAACCAAACGCGACCTGAGGACTTTTAATGTAATAAAAATAAGCGTATTTAGAAATATCTAGAAGACACGGTGACACGGTCCTGGAACCGCGGCAGTGACAGCGGTCGTTTCCGCCGGGCCCTGTTCCAGGCGCTTCCCGTGATCCAGCTAATTTACTCCCACGATGACTCAGGGAAATGCAGGCAAGGAGACCAGGAGTGGAGGGAAACGGGACCAGGAGCCTGCGACGCCCGGTTCCGAGCCGCAGGTGCAGGGCGGGCTGGCGGCTGGCTCCCGGACCCCGTTCCCACGGCCCCTCCACCCCCTGCTCCCCCACCCCGTTCCCACGGCCCCCCCACCCCGCTCCTCTGGGCGACAGAACGAATCGGTGGTAACAGTGAGATGCCAGA
>NW_011889111.1:88727-100221 GCF_000151845.1 Pteropus vampyrus | reverse complement strand
GATTCAGTAATACGTCACCTGTGTGTGGCGCGGCGCGTTAAGTATCTCTCAGCGTGTTATAAAGCTCAGAAATGTGTGGGGTGAGTGGGCCGGGATGGAGTGAGGAAACCCACGGACACACAGTCGGAACATAGGACGAAGTCGCCTGCAGTGGGTAGAGGCCCAGGAAACACGTCAGCACGGGCCCCTCACCCGCCCCAGCCTGTCCTTGGGGCGCGTGCGTGGCCCCCGGTGGGCACGGGCATCACGGAACCTAACTGTTGGTTACTCCCTTCACCCTTCAATTCTGTGCGTTCTTAACGTAGCTTTAGAGAGCATATTCTCATTGAAAATGCATCGTATTCTGATAATAGCCAATTCTGTTCTGTCAAACTCTATCCCACTATCCATTTCAAAATTTTTCTCCTATTAGAGTGTTTCCTTAAATATTTTCCTTAGCCATGACCATGTTCCTAAGTATGACCATGTTCTGCGTTAAGTAAATTTATTCATATTCAGTAACCATATATTGTTTATTCTCCTAGTACTTTTAGTGAGATAAGTAAAGCTTTGTAGCCGCCTTAGGAATATTATAATTTTTGTTGATGTAATTAAAGAAATACCCATATGTAAAAGCCACTTAAATCATCACGAGTCCATCATTAATGCTTAGTACTTGCTAGTTAAATCTAGGTCTAGATCTTACAGTTTATATAATAAAACATAATGATCTTTCTTTCTCATCTGCTCACTGGATATCTGCTTATGCCAGAGGTTTTCGAAGGAACTGGGAGTATGTAGTTCCCTTGCCCTCCACTGCCTTACAGTCTAGTGAAACAATGCTCAGATATGGGGCCTTTGGAATGCCCAGGCCTATGAGGTGAAGGGCAGAGGCCCTGGCCTCACCTCCACAGTCAGTTCCGTAGGCCAGCGGGCCCTCGGAGTTGGCATTCTCAAGGTGTCTGCTTAACTTGGAGATTTTAATAAATGCAGAGATTTTCTGGAGTGACTCTACGGTGCATTTTAAATGAGGTGGGATTTGTTATGTCTGCATTACGACGGGGGCAGAATGAAAAGGAGAAGCTTGGACCGCTTATTGGAAAAGCATCATCTTTCCTAAAAGTAGCTTTCACGATGACGTTGCATGAAACATCATCATTCTTTTGTCTGTAAAAGCCGATTAGCTGATTTAACCATGTAACGTGGAAGCTGTTTTATTTGCAGAATGCACGTGTTTGGGTGGCCACAACCAGTTCAATTCTCTTTCATTTAAAGAGTGTAGAAGTTGTTCAGTGTTTGGTGAAATACAGCAAAAAATGATTCTTTTCTTATATCACTTTCTGAAGCATGTTGCCCCACGAAGCCTGCATTAGCTCTGTAATTGTTAATTTAAGAGGGACGCTGAACAGTGAAGCCACCCTTTGAGTCACTAAAGAAAAACTACTCAAAATGAAAACTTTTCTCCTTAGATAAGAAGCAAGAATATGTAGAAAGCATGACAGTGGTCAAAGCATACTCTCTGCAAGTTAGACAGCCGTGTCTGTATAAGTACGTAAAATGAACAAATCAGAGGCAGCATTTTATTTTCCTAATACAAATATGTTAAACTCGTGTGATGCTAAACCTCATATTCGGGCAAAAAATTTTAAGCTTTGAATTTGGATATTATTAAATATCCAAAGCAGATGGCCGTCACTTAGAAACTGAGGTCGAGATCAAAGCGAAAAGAAGAAAAAAGTGGAGGAAGGCAGTGTTACTTACACGAGCAGGTGACTCCCGTGCGAGCAGGAGGAGAGTGCCATGTGCCTTCCCGACTCGTGGAGCTTAAGATCGTAACAGTGTTGTACGTTAAAGCTGAAAGAAACCTTAGTGATAATTTATTTTAAAAAGTCTGATTTTATGAGACTGGGTCAACAGTTAGCTAAAAATAAACTAGCGAAAAAATATTTGGAAGATCTGAGTTGTAAACTAGTGATTCTTGATCATCAAGAGAAAAAAAGTGCTTTCTACGTAGATTCAAACTGCAGGAAAATGGACAGTCTTCGCCTTTTTGATTTCCATTTTCATTATCACTGTCATAGATTACCGTCTCAGTTTATTTCCTTTTAAACGTAATGATTAGGGTTGTTGATCAGTAACTGGAAAATACTGCTTTTTGCAGCTGGATGAAGAAGCCTCGATGCGGTGTGCCTGACCAGACAAGAGGTAGCTCCAAATTTAATATTCGTCGAAAGCGATACGCATTAACAGGACAGAAGTGGCAGCACAAACACATCACTTACAGGTATCAGAACAAATGGTGAATTACCGTTTTTCCATTTTTTCGCAACTGTTTATTCTGACGTTTTGTTTGACAGCTTATGCATGTCGACTATATGGTGACATAGTGATATGATGTTAACATCAGGAAATTAAAACTGCAACTGAGGAAGAACGAACCATCCACTCGGGGGCTTTGCGGGTGTTCCTGGAAGCGCCTGGTCTCCTTTGCAAGCCAGACTCTCCAGCCTCTTCGAATGAGGCCCACTGCTCGGGGCACTGTGAGGCGAGTGTTCAGCGCACTGCACTCTATCACAAGTAGTCGTAACCGAAAAGCTACTCGGACAACAAAACATATAAATAATTGCCATTGAAACAGAATGTCTTTGGGTCTTTTAATTAACTTTTACTGTCAGTGCGATTGCTAACTGCATGGTAAGATCATGAGTAGCTTTGTGAGAAACCACCAAGCTGCCCTCCAAAGTGGCTGCACCATTTCGATTCCCACCGGCAGTGAATGAGCATTCCCGGGGCTCCACGTCCTCGTCAGCACTGGGTGTCGTCAGTGTTCTGGATTTCGGCCATTCTGACGGGTGTGCAGTGGTGTCTCGTTGTTGGTTTAGTTTGCATTTCCCTGATGACGTGTGATGCTCACCACATCTTCATATGCTGAGATGCCATCTGTATGTCTTCTTTGGTGAGGTGTCTGTTCAGATCTTTTAAAGGAAAGACGAAGTATTCTGTAATATCAGTTAGACTGAGTTGCTTGTTGGTGGTGTCCAGTTCAACTATATACTTATCTCTTTTCTGTCTGCAGAGTCTATCTGTTCTGAAGCCCACCCTGCCTGATGTTACAGTTTTATTTTGATTAGTGTCGTATGGTGTAACTTTCTTCATCCCATACTTTTAATCTTATCGGTGTCTTTATATTGAAAGTGGGTTTTTGTAGACAACATATAGTTGGATCTTGTTTTTCAGTCCACTTTAATATCTCTGTCTTTTCAGTGGTGTATTTTGACCGTTTAACATGGTGAGTGATGTAGCCGAGTTAACGTCTGCCGTGGTGGTGACTCTGCTGCCTGCTGCTGCTGCGCTTCATTCGTTGGTCTTTTTTTTTTCTACCTTCTACGGTTTAAATGAGCAGTTTCTATAATTCCATTTTCTATTAGCATGTCACTTACACTCTTTTAAACATTATTTTCGTGGTACTCTAGAGTTTGAGATACACATTACATGACTCTAAATCTACTTTCAAATAGCTGTGCTACTTCGCAGGCACTGTGAGGCCTTTTACAGGGTCCCTCTTCCGCCCTTGTCCCTTACGACATTGTTGTCATTCTCTTCACCCCTCCATTAGCTGTTCTCACCCCACAGATTGCTGCTATTATTATTTTGAACAGTTATCTGTTAGATCAATTTAAATAACAACTTTATTTCACCTTTATTCACTTCTCCCCTAATGCTCTTCCTTTCTTTAAACCGATCAGAATTTCTGGCCTGCAGGATTTTTCTTCTCTTTAAACAACTTCTTTTAAAATTTCATGAAAAGCAGGTCTACTGGCAACAAATTATCTGTCTTTCTTTCTTTTCTTTTCTTTTCTCTTCTTTTAAGAAACTTTTTTCTCCTTCACCTTTAAAAGATATTTTCACTGGATACAGAATTCAGAAGGAAGGAAGAGACTGCTAAAGGCCAGTATGTTCAGAACCAATCATGACTCCATTTATGCTGTGTCCCTGTACTGACCTTGCCTCAGCCAGTTTTGAATATTCAAGTAATTAAATGTCCGTCCCTGTAAAAGTCCAGGTTATTGATGAGCACAGCACGGCACGTGGTTCAGAGTAAAAAAGTCTGGATTTGGATCCTGGCTCTGATACTCCCTGTAAAACTAGGGTCAAGTTACTTAACCTTCTAAGTCTCGGTTTCCCTGTGTGCAAAGTGAATGCTGTAATGATACCTACCTCATAATGCTTGGGAGAAAATTGTCAGACAATGGGGGAAAGAAAACTTAGCACAGTGCTTGGAACATAGGGCTTAGTAAATGCCAACTATCATCTTCACTCCTTTAATTTACCAAATTGCAGAAATTGTTGAGTGTTTTCCAAGAGGATTATGGAAAGTTGAGGGCGAGAGCTAAGGATATTGCATTTTTAAGTTAATATATATAAGACGTTAGGAAGTTGCACTGTGTAGAGTAAATGTTGTATGAGCATTTGCTACTACATAATTTTTTTCTAGATTTACGATCAGTTTTCTTTGGCAAATTTTGCTTCTTGGGTGATAAGGTGTTCTCTGTTGGGATCATGTGATGGCATTGGTGATGAACAGCGGAGCTGGGCAGGCCCCGCCCTCGTGCAGAACGCAGTCTGGGCGGAGACAGGGTCGTGAGTGAGTGGGGCAAGTGGCAGAGCGTGTTACTTCCAGGGCGCAGACTGGAAGTAACCCATCCTTGACAGGTGAGTGGAGGGCTGCTATGGGTCACGCCCTCCACAAACGGTGGTTGAGGGAATTAGTGAATCCTTAGTAGACTTTGGTTAATCTTTTATTTAAAATGACTGTAGGAACTTAATGAATCGCATCATTTTTGTCAATTACATCTTTATTTCCCAAATATACTGGTACTGTGTAAAATAGACTTAGCTTAAGTTACTTTTCTCTATAAAGTCTCAACTCTGAAATAGTATTTTATGTAATAAATGACCAATAGGATACATACATAATTTGCCAGATGCATCTGTTTTTAGAATTATGTTAATGAGTAACCACGATATAATAATTAACATGATAACATTGTTCGATTATATTGTGTTCATTGCTATTGGTTTTCCCAGTATATTCATCCTCCAGCTCTCCCTGATTTTTAGTAGAAGCTCCATGACTGCTGAGGACTCTAGAAGTTAACTATTTTAATAGTTACGCAGAGAAAAGGAGCTTAGACGGTGCTGAGGGACGATGAGTTCCTCTTCGTTTTCCCTCTCACTGGTGACCCCACTGACTTCAGAAAGAATTCAAGGTGTGTGTCCAGAGGACACACAGGCTGGGAAACGAACTCTATTTAAATAAGACCCAGAGCCATGCGAACTGAGATCTGCCTTATCTGGAAGGCCGGCATCATGGGAAACAGCCAAATAGTTAACGTCAGGCTTCCTGCAGGGACTGTGTTCAGTCTCTAGTCTGTGACCACTTCTTGTCCTCGGAACAGAAAAGTGAAGCCGCAGCAACTCTACAAACAAATTATGAAAAAAAGTAAATTAGCTCTATTAAGCTTTTCAGACATAACTTGCATTTTATTCATTTTATAACATTGACTTTTGCAAATATACATTAAAAATTTTGTGCGTGTATTAGAATGATTAAGAATAAGTCTTATTTTGCTATTAATATCAGAACTTCTCTGCGCCCTTTGTTATCTGTTATTAGAAATACAAAATACATCTCTCAGTGGAGCATAAAAGTTTCTAAATTGGTTTTCGTGTGCACCTAGCTCAGAACTCCAACTATGAAGTGCGTCCACGTGTCCTGTATTTATTAATGACATCACGAAGATAGTGGTTAAGTGTATTTAGAAGCTAATAAGTCCAGAGCTTTGGAAATCACAGTGATATGTTTTCAAGTCCAAATGGTACCCCACGTTTATTATTCTCTTTATATTATATTGCTTCATTTTGCTCAGAACCGTTATGTACATGAATATCATACTAATGCGATTTAATTTATTTTCTGTTGTATGATGTTCCTCTTCGAAAACAAAATAACTTCTCCATTATGCATGGAATCTGGTCCCGATTCCCACGAAAGATGCCCGCAGAACACGCGCTGAGCGCATTCTTTGTATTTCCGTGACGGCCCCTCAGTCCATGGGTCTTCTCTTGCTTGAACCTCTGAACTGCGTTTCTGCTTCCATTCCGTGTCTCCGTCATCTGCCGTCAGAAGCAGTGACCTTCGTAAACTGGAGCAACACCAGGCTCCTGCTCTGCTGGCCGGTGGCCTCTTTTCACGGAGCGCGGCTCAGCCTGCCAGCTGCGGGTCCTCTCGCTCCGCTGTCCCAATCTCCCTTTGTGCCACTTTGCTGGGCAGTTCCGTTTTCGAGCTGGCCAGGTCCGCTGGGGCTGCTCACCGCCCCTTCTGGCTGGAAACCCGGTGCTCGGCACCCGTCTCCTCTTTCGGTGGAATCCCTTTCCCCTCTGCGCCCCTCCCCTCCCCCCTCAGCACATCTGCAGTCGCCTAGTCTTGTCGCTGTCGCTGTTCTTTCTTACCGTTTCTCTCATCGCGGAAGTGTGTGAGCGCCGCAGGAGCGGAGCCCGGCTCACAGCTGCATCCCTCACACCGGGGCAACCCCCACTTGGTAGTATGGTCTTTCTAACGTGGCTCGGGAGAACGCCCACCCACGAGTGAGGGGCTTCGGCCATCCGTAGGGTGGGAACACAGTAAACGACTGCCAGGAAGATTAACGTAGACAGTATTCGAGGTGCAGCATTAATCCGCGTGCCCGTCCAGCCATCACACCGGAGATGTAGAGATGAACGAGCTGGACAGAGGTCGGCGATGCCCCAGCGCAGTTCGCCGTCCCTCAGACAGCTCAGAGCATCACGCCGAACGGGATACAGTTAAAAAAATAAAGTGAGCACGAGCAACGAGACACCGCGTGGCTGTCCCCCTCGGCAGGCACGCCTCCTTCGCCTTCTCTTCGCCTACCCATCCGTGGGCTCGGGGCGGAAGATGCGGTGTCTTCCTCGGCACCACTGTCCTCTCGCGGCCCGTGTCCGGCCATCTGGACATCTTTGCAGGTGTATCCTCGAAATAGATCCAAAGTCCAGCCATTTCCCAGTGTCTCCACGGGTACCTCCCCCGCCCCTCCGGTCCAAACTGTCACCTGTCCCCTGTGTTCTGGCGACAGTGACAGTTCCCACTGGGTCTGCCTGCTTCAGCTGTGCTCCTCATCAGCATATCGTCCTCATGCCGGTGCCACCGCTTACTCACCGCGAGCGTCAGGTGTCACCCCCGCGCTCCTGACGCTCGGGTCTGTGCCAGGCCAGGCTGCTTGGTGGCCACAGGCCCTGCCTTGCCGCTGTCCTGCCCCTTCCCGGGCCCCTGACCCGACGCGGGTGGCGCCACCTAGCGCGGCCACTGCTCCGACGTCACCAGGCCGCGGCGGCAGCTCTGCAGGGGCGCAGCGGGCTCCTCACGCGTTTCTCTAACTTGCAGCATCAAGAACGTCACCCCAAAGGTCGGAGACCCCGAAACGCGGAAGGCCATCCGCCGCGCCTTCGACGTGTGGCAGAATGTGACGCCGTTGACGTTCGAGGAGGTGCCGTACGGAGAGCTGGAGAGCGGCAGGCGCGACGCGGACATCACCATCATCTTCGCGTCCGGCTTCCACGGCGACAGCTCCCCGTTCGACGGCGAGGGCGGCTTCCTGGCGCACGCGTACTTCCCGGGCCCGGGCATCGGCGGCGACACGCACTTCGACTCGGACGAGCCCTGGACGCTGGGGAACCCCAACCACGACGGTAGGCGCGTGCGCGGGGCGGGGCGGGGTTCGGGGCGCGAGCCGCGACGCTGTCGCGGGCGGGTTGACCGTGGGACAGCGGGGCTGTCAACGGCCTGGGGGCGCATGCGGGTCCTGCGTGGGGATGGCCCCCGGGGTCATGCGTGGCGATGGGTGGGGATTGCCCCCAGGGTCGTGCGTGGCGATGGGTGGGGATGGCCTCCCGCACGGCCTTTGGGTTAAAGATCCGCACGTAGCGCGCATTCTGTGACACCTGCGCGCGAGTCTCGTTTCCTCTGCTATGTCCCTTAAGAGTCCGTAGTATTTAAGTTACGGGTCACCCGTTAAGCAAATACCGCTGTTTCTACACTCTACTCCAGTGTCTCCGCTTGAAACTTAACCTCGATGGACGTTGTGGTGTGGCTTCCACCGTATCTTTCCCGTTGTTTTGTTTTCTGCCATCGCCTTCCTATTCTAGAAAATTGTGCCCCTTCTCTTTCATCCATATCCAGACCTTTGGTCTCCCACTGTAATGCAACTACATAGTTTATTATTTTGTAAGACATCTTTATTTTTATCAGTTTCTCGCCAATGTATTTTAACACCTATCAGTTTTTTAGTCCTTATAATTAATCTGATATGCAAAAGTAATGTAAAATAAACTCAGTGACGAAAAGAATAGTTACTTGGAATAAGAGGCATGTGTTTCTTCCTACACAACAGTCCATACCTCGATTTTGTTTAAAAAATAATCATAGAATTATAGGATTCCAGAATTAGAAGGCTCCTAGTAGCCATTTCCTGAATTCTTGTAATCAAGACGTGAATGTCTTTTTTTCTCACCATAGTAGGACGGTGCTGAACATACAAGCATGCATTGTTCAGTGACAACTAACCACTAACCACACTGTTTATTCCTCCGTGACGAGTTAAGCCCAGCCGTCAAAGTAAGCTTCGTTGGCTCATTGGAAGGTGTAGTTAGCTGGATTAGAGTAATAGCCGTCCATGCATTTCTTAGAACACGCAGTATTCTAACACTGGATGGAATAAATTAAGTTGAGTTAAACTTAAAATAACATCAAATTTTGAAAAAAGAAATATAATAAATAACTTTGTTTTCCAAAAGAAAATAAAATATCTAGTATTAAACGAAATGATGTTTGGATTGTTATCCATGGGCATATTGGCTATAATATTAAACTATGATTTCATTTTTAAGAACCGCTTTGGCAGCCAGTGGCAAACATAGTGGAAGATTCTACTGTAGTGGAATGAAAAACAAACATCTGCAGTCAGGCAGCCCCGCGTCCAGGAGCTGGCTAACTGGGCCGTTGGCTGGCGGAGCCTCCACCCTGTGCTACGTGCTGGTTTTCTGAGTGTTTTATGTTGCACAGCTGGGATGTTGTAGGTAAAAACATTCCCTATTCAGACCTGTTTCCAGTGGTCCCCAGCCTTTGTGGCACCAGGGACCGGTGCTCCTGTGAGAATCTAATGCCTGGTGATCTGAGGCGGAGCTGAGGCGGTGATGCTGATGCTGGGGAGCGGCTGCAGACACAGATGGAGCTTCGCTCACTGGCCGCTCACCTCCTGCTGTGCGGCCTGGTTCCTAATAGGCTACGGACTGGTACTGGCCCATGGCCTTGGGGTTGGGGACCCCTGGTTGAACTGACTCTACCTGAGCAGCTAGTAGTGACATACCTGCAACATAATAGCTTCCATATACTGGTTTGATGCATAAATCATTTAAATTAAAATGTGTTTATCTTCTTTTTATTACAAGCCCACAGGCGTTCTAATGAAGTAGTTCAGACATCTTCAGTTGTTAAAATTATCTGAATGAATGGAAGAAATGTCTGCATTCTTAATGACTGAGAGAAGTAGCACTTACAGTGGCAGAATTTTATCGACATGAACAAAACTGCATTTGCTTCCAAGGGAAAGACTTTCTTCTAAAATTCTGAACAGCAAAAATTATATTCCATTCCAATAGTGGCTCTAATTCTTAAGGCTTCTTTAATACTGCAGCTTCGAAGCTGTGTTAATTTGGCTTTGTGGCCTCATTACTTTTAAATTACTTTTAAAATCCTAAATGAAGGAAATGGTGCCTGTTAAATGGCCTGTATTTTCTCTTAAAATATTGAAATTTTCAAGAAAGATGCAGAAATCCCATAGACATAGTCTCTCTTAGCTGCTTCTTTTTTCTTTTTTAGGCATCAACTAATATTTTTCAAAAATAGACAAGAAGTTTTAAGAAAAAAATCTCTGGGGGCATTTGAGGTGACGTGGGGACCAAGAATGTTTACACTGACTTGAGCGTGGTTGGTGTTAGGAATGTGTACGTGTTTCGTGTGATGTAAGAATTCTTCCAAAGAATGTGTACGTGGAAAAGAATTCTGAGATGGGACGTACGTGCTGAAGGTGCACAGTGAAGAAAATGGACTTTCACTCAAGTTATGTATTAACACATTTGATTGCGTCTTAACTTACACTGCGGAAGTGTAATTTTTGTATGTAGGCCTATTGTTAAAAACCTAAACAAAACAATTATTTAATACTTAATGTTTTATTTGAAGGAAAATTTTTCTTTACTGGTCAAATAAGAATATTTTTCCTTTTCAGTGAGCTTGCAGGAAATGACTCTGCAAAATAATCCTGTTTCAGATTTGTAGGGGATTAGGGAGAAGTTAACTGACTGTTCAAGATGTAATACCATAAAGATTTACTGCTTAATTGAAATTCAGACTTTTAACTAGCAACAGCAGGGCGGCTAGGGCAGTGTCATGCCGGAGGATTGATCATTTATCAAAAGAACAGCCTCGAGCTTTTCTTGTGGTGCCGGAACGTGGGGAGAATTAATGCTCTGACATCCCAGAGCCCAGCTGTTGGTGAGATTGTCTTTTCGTGCCACAGATAGACTCAGCATAACTCTGACATCTCCATTCATAAACTTTTTCTTAGTCTTCGAATGGCCCTGGCTTGCTTACCTGAAACGGTTTCTCTCTCTCCAAGTCACTGCTCTTAAACGCCAGAAAACAGAGGTAGCTGCCTGATCACTTAGCAAAAATGCAAATGGCAGCGCCTCCCAGCCTGTTTCCAGGGCGTATTGCTCAGCTAATGAAGGCAATTTGAATTCATCTCCCTCAAATGTGCGCAGCAGTGTCTCAGGCTGCCAGCGACCCTAATTCATTGTCACCCCCCTTCTAACCTTTTGCTCATAACCATGGTGCCTTTCGGAAACTCAATCTAAAGCCCATTCAGTGAATTACACAACAGTTACACTAAAATAAACACACACCCCCCTCTCTAACAAAAATGCCTTTTTAAAAGAGGTTTTTAGAATTTTTTTTTTTTATGGAATGGATAAGCAAAACATGTGCATAGTCATTCTAAATAGAAAATGTTACTGCGATGTGGTTTTTGAAAAGTATACATTGCCTAAATGTGAGTTGGAAAATTTAACTCTAGCAAAATGTTAACATTCATTTTGAGCATCATTATCATATTGTTTCCTTGGCTACGGTATAATGTTTAAATGGCAGTACCAAGGTAAACAAGAACTCGTCACAAAGATTCTAGTTAGACATGTATCTGTCACAGTACTAGGGTTTCGAATTGATAATCTCCAAGCAAAAAGGTCACCTGTGGAAATGGAGCACAGAACTGTGGCAGAAACATCTAGAGGCCTATCTGACTTACCACGTGGCTGCACTGCTCCTCACAACAACAACGTGCTGCTTTGGCTCTGCTCTCAGTCAGAAGGGTTGCTGCGG
>NW_011889111.1:79113-83517 GCF_000151845.1 Pteropus vampyrus | reverse complement strand
ACCCGCCGTGGAACCTGCAGTTTGTCATCGGCGTAATGCCTCAGAGAGCAAGCCTGTGGGCTCAGGAGAAGGTCCCACGTCTGCTAGGCAAGGCCACACCCCTCCAGTGTCCCGAACAGTGGAACTGGTCCTCAGACTGCGGACGCTTCCCCGAGGGTTAGCTGACCAGTCTGTGGGAAAGAAGCAGGGGAGCCAAGGGGCAGCGAAAGCCCCGCTGTGCTGCTCATCGTCAGGCTCAACGTCGCGTCAAGAACACAGTGAAGGACAAGTGATGTCAGGAGCCACGTGTAGCTGAGCCCTGAGGACGTCCCAGACGCTGCCTGAGTTCACTTTGGGAACTTACCTCATTCGTTCCTCACACCAAACTTAGGAAGTAGAAAGTGCGATCACTTCCGTTTTGCAAGGAAATCAAGGCGCAGAAAGTTTGGTCGCCTGGTCAGGGTTAGTTGGCAACAGCAAAGTGATACCGTTCAAAGGGTCCTAAAGACTCGTGGGGAGGGAATATTACTTGAAGACTCAAGCTTACTACTGAAAATGGTGCATCAAGTGAACCAGAAAAACAATATTGGAACAACTCAGAATACCCATAAAGACTTTCTATGGATCAGGGAAAGGAGACCCTTTACTACAGTAAAAGCAGAACATGTCATGTGGAAGAAAAGTAGGAGAAGATAGAGTGGTGTGAAGTTCAAGATTATATACCGAGGACGTGGGAGGCGGCTGCAGCGTAAGAATTCCAGGTCCTCCCAGAGGGGGGGAGAGTGGAAAAATGGAAGCAGCAGGAATAAGCAAGCGCAGACCAGCAGAAGCGCCGTGTTCTAAGCCAAGACAGCAGCACGTGATTCCAAAGGAATGGCCGCGTTCATCGTAAATTTAATAAAATCAGATCCATAAATAAATATAAATGCGTCCTTGTCGCATGCCCCTGGAGCGGGCTCTGACTTCTGGGCACCCTGCGAATGAGTGAGCTGACTCATCAAGGTAAGAAACATGAAGACTGAGAAAAGAGGAAAAACGGTAGATGGAAAAGATACTTCACCTACAGGCGACAGGAAGCTTTACCCAATCAACAAGGACATCCGGAAGACAATGTAGTGGTTTTACATGCTAAGAGAAAATAACTGCCAGCCTAGAATTACCAGCAAAGCTATCATTCAAGGTTTAAGATAAAATAGAAAAAAAATAAAAAATAAAAAATGGGAGCACCGACCATCCATTTAACAAGTGCGAAAGGCTTTCTAAGACATGCAGTGCAGGGTGAGAGAAGGTCCTCGAAGAAGAGTCTTAGATGAAAGGAAGAATTTCGATCAAAGAACTTGATGCATATTCTATGTATAAAATAATAATGTGTAATCTGAACAATTAAAGAGACAGAAGAAGCTTATTGAACAATAACAGCATGTAAACCAGGAAAAGAGAGAGCAGAATAAGTAATTCTAAGATGTTTATATTGTGTAAGATTAAAGTTAAGAAGTCTTATATCCTGGTTAAGTGAGCGTAGTCAATTTTTAGGACAACCAATAAAAAATAAATTTTAGGGAGAATATAGCTTCCAAAGTAGTAGTGGGGAAACAGTAGAAGAAAGAAAAAATAAAAATAAAATGGCAACAGGAAAACATAATCTTCAAAAAGCAAGAAGAATAATGGCATAAAACAGAACAAACTAAAAAATCAGAATATAATTATTTTTAAATTCCAAATATATTAATAGCCTCAATGAACGTGAATAAACTTACCAGTTATAAAGCAAAGTTCTTAAATAAATAAAAAGGAAGCCCCACTATCTATAGTTTATAATACACACCCAAAACGTTACCGCGCACGTCTGTGAGGACATAAACACTTACACGTGGTGGACGCAAGTAGAGATGCATCAAACCGTTGGGAAAGAGTTTGGCAAAAACCTAGGAAACTTGAACATTTACGTTTGCTGTGATTCAAAAATGTTACATGTGGACCGTTGGTCATCTAATCGGTCTTGCTCGTGTGCACCAGTAGGGTGTTTTCAACTGCGTCATTTATAACTGCAAAGAAAGAAGAACCATCTGCATGTGTGTTCATTAGGAAAATTCGTATATAACATCGTTTGTTTATTTACAGAACGGAATATTAAATGGAAGGAAAACAGACGCTGTTGCCACATGCAACAGTAGCGTGAAATAGGGCAAGCTAGGGACATAGGGAAACGAGTGAGCAGGGCAAGCTGCAGAGGACGAGGAACAGGGGTGTCATTTGTCCCGAGGCTCGGAAACCAGCGATGGCAAGAGACAAACACACTGTCACGGCAAGGGATGGCGCCACGGTGACGTGCCGGTGATGACGAGCCCAGCTCTGAGGGAGGCAGCGGAGTGGAATGGGGCCTGGTGTCGTGCATGTGAGGGGCTGGTGCTTTCTGTTTTCAAGCTGAGAAGGTGGATTTTCAGGCTTACGTTGTTACGCTTCCGACTTTACATACGTGTTTGGTATACGGTTTTACACGCGTCAAATATTACATGATTAGAAAGGGTTCTTGCAAAGAGTACAGAACCCCTAAATATGACTTCATGTTAACCAAATTTACCAATCGCATGGACTTGAATTTTCATGCAGAAATGAAGTATGTGAATTGAGAATCAAGGGAAAAATATAATTTTGGCAGAGAAAAATAGGAGGGAAATAATGAGGGAAAAAAACGATGGGAGCAATCGGAGTATAACAGGACGCGTCGTCTGGGACAGGCTTCTCCGCGTCCGCAGTCTTGACCCGTGCGTGGTAGTGCTCAGCTGGGCGGCGGAGGTCCCCTACCTGTGGTGGCCCCATCCTGGGCCTCTCCGTGGGTGCTAGCAATACCTTAACTTGGATGACTTTTCAAATGGCGCATCCTTTTGTCTTGTGGGAGTTTAAAATGTTTCCCTATTAAAGTATGCAAAATGTATTTCTTAATTTCTTCAAACATGGAATGTTGCTTAGCAGACAGTAATTTATCCTTTTTCTTTTTAAGTTTTCAATGTGAAATAATTGGTTTTCAGAGTTCTTGTAGGCAACAGTGCTATCTAATCAAAATGTTATGAAATGCACTCAGTAAGGTTATTAAGACTTTTGAAAAATACATAAAAATATTATAAAGAACTTAGTTATAAATTCGGTCTCTCACAAAAAATCCAATAGAATTGTCTTCGTAGCAACAGTAGAAACCAGATTAATTTTATCTTCGTTGGTTTCCATAATTGAATAAATTACAATCTGAATTTCACCAAGGCACACGTGGCTGTCGTGGTGCTTTTAAAGGATGTCCGCAACTTCTTTGACACTGTCCCTTTATAGCTTGCAGTCTGATTCCTCTGCCAGTGAATATGGGGCATTTAGTGAATCACAGACGGGATATAACTTCAGCTTGGAGCTGTTCTCTCTCTGATCACAAGAAAGCCCCGTGGGCCATGGGAGGGGATCGAATGCCTCTGTGCGGGGGACTGTGCACAGGACCAGGCACCGCTGTGAGGGGCCCAGTTTGCCGGGGCGTTGGGAGCTCAGCCGCACTGGGAGCTGGGGCGGCGGGCTGCCCGGGACGGCGGGCGGGTCACGGAGGTGGCCAGTGGCGTCGTGGGCAATGGGAGCTGCTTCAGGGCTTGGGGCCGTGGGGTGGCCGGGCGGTCCAGCACCCTCTCCCAGCACGTCACTGTCTGGCACATGGTAGAAGCATCGATTGCATGTCAGGAACAACTGTTTATTAGTGGTTCAATAATTCTATAAGGAGTTCTTTGCACGTAGATTCTTTTAGAAATCTCTGATTCCTGATGGCGTCACGGAGTGGTGGCTGCTCTGGAACGGGAGTCCACCCGTGGCACCAGCTGCGCTCAGCCACAGGCGGGCAGGACACTCACACGCTCACGTGCCGGAGGAGGGCACAGGATTCAGATCGGCTGCCGAAAACTGGCTTTGCGACTTACTCTGCTGCAGTGTCCCCGTCACCTGGCTGGCATAGACCTGAGGTCTTTTGACTGAGAGAACTTATGAACGACGAAGTGTTTCATAGCTGCAGGTCTTTGAAAAGCCTTGTTTGATTTTTGGAAGACCTATTAGATGGGTATTTGGTTTTATATTTTAAGTGTCTGAAAATCTCAAAATACAAGAAATGGAACGAGAAATTGAAAGCTCCGGGTAGCGATCACCTCTGGAGAGAGGGGCAGGCGAGGTGTGAGACGGGAGACACAGAGGTTCGGGGCGCTGGCGACGTGCTGCCGTCTGGTGCGGTTCGTGGGGCTGTAGGTGCCGGGTTTCTTTATAACGGTTTTTTTATGTACGAAATATCACCTAGGCATTTTTTAACATTCGGGGTATGTTGTCATTGAGGGAGCAGCGTACAAAACATAAAGACGTAATTATGACCAGGAGATCGTAAGACCTGCACTGTCTTTCCTGACGTGC
>NW_011889111.1:75673-77683 GCF_000151845.1 Pteropus vampyrus | reverse complement strand
CCTCCTCCGGTCACCTGTGAGCACAGCGTTTGCTGACACTCAGGGACAGGGACTGGCGGGCTTGGCAGCCCTCGTGTGAAGCCTGGTCGGAGCTCGGCCTCCTGCGTCTCATCTCGTCTCCTCCTCTTTCCGGCCCCAGTCTTTGCGGGATAGTCCGGGCTCGAGGGGGCAGGGAGGGGCTGGTGCTGTGCGGCTTTCAGTACCCAGGGGGTGAGAGCCTCCTGAGGCCTGGGGACTGCGGTGACCACGGTGCAATAGGCATTCGTAAGGGTGGAAATTAAACCTTCTCTCACGCAAATCAAAGTACGGGAGACGACGGATGAATGAACTCAGTGAGGTAACCCTTAGAAATGTGTGCGTTAAATACCTTACGATGTCTCTCTCCTTGGCAAAGCTGGGGGAAAAGGAAAGCATCCTGGACGGTATGTAGGGAGAAGTGACGTTGGAGTCTTTACTCCCCGAATTTGAAGCAGCCCCCCGCTTTCTGGACACAGACCTGTGCGTTCCACTCCCGTGAGGATGCGCCATCTGTGCGCCAGGCAGCGTCCTTGGCTGGGGGCCAGGGTCATCGCACACATTCAGAACGTATCAGGGGGATGTACCAGCGACGGTGACCGTGAAATGCTAGTGAGGTGTGTGGTAAGGGGGTGCACGAGGGGCTGCGGGGGCCCCAGGACAGCATGTGGTGACAGCAGGCTTGGGGGGACCTTGTGGAGGTGACGTGGAGTGGTCCCGCCAAGCCTGTTGGAGGACAGCCAGCACCCCAGGGAGAGAGGGCTACTCAGACCTGAGGGCCTGCACGCAGGGCCTGTGTCTCCAGGGGAGGGACACGGGGAGAGGTGGGAAGTGCCCTTGGGGAGGAAAGGTGGGGACTGGGGAACGGGGTTAATTACCTCGCGGGCCATAAGAAGGCCACAGAACTGGTGCCAAGGCCCTTGCGGGAAGCCTGTCCCTTATCCTGCCCCCAGGTCCTTGCAGTAACCCTGGCCCTGTCCTCGCTCAGGGCTGGCGCTCTGGCCTGGAAGGGTGTTCCTGCGGTGGCCGTGGTCTCTGTCTGGGGTCTGGGGACCCCGAGGTCGGAGCTGGGCCGTGGGTTCCCTTCCTCTGTCACTGCAGGAAGCCCAGGCACTGCCCCCTCCCTGGGCCGCACCCCCTCCCTTTCCTGCGGAGACCGCGCCCTCCAGGGAGGGCCCAGGTCAGCCACCAGCCAGCCCGAGTCACTAGGGGGAGATGCTTTCCCTGTCCCTGGATTGCGCGCTTTCCTTCAGACGCAGCTGTTTGCTCCCTGAGCCCCTCTGTCCCAGGCTGGGCGCGGGCGCAGCCTCCTCTCCCCGGTGCCCCTTGCTGGCGTCCTGCCCCTCCAGGGCGTGGAGCGCAGACCGGCTCTGTGGGGCTGCTCCGTCTCTCCTCGGTGCTCGTCGGCTCGCCCCGCGCCCTTCTCCCTGTCCTTGACCATTCCGCCTCCTGGTTCAGGGAGAAGCAGCCGCGCTACGGCAGACGCACTCTGCTCAGAGTCTGTGCGAGGCGGCGAGGGCCGGGACCCGCTCTGACGGCCGCCGGCCTGCACCCCGCGTTCCGTATTCTAGGCTGCGTGTGAGAGCTGCGGGGGGAGTCACACGGGCCCCGGACTTATCGGGGGTCAGTGCCCGAGGAGCACACACGTCTGGTCACTGTGCTGTACACCGAGACCCATATCGTACCGTGTGTCAACTGTAACTGAAAACAACAGGTTTTAAACATAAACGGGGAAAATAAGTAAATGAAAACCAACCTGGGCCCCAGCCGCAGCTCTGTAAGGACAAAGATCCGCTGCCCGTCGGCCGCACCTGCTCCCCTGTGTGACGCGGGGTCCTGGTGTTCGCGGAGCTGTCGCTGGGACCACGTCGGGTGACCGTTGGAAGGGGAGGGGCCGTTGCCCAGCCCGGGCTCTGTTCTGGAAGCCGCTTCAATGGCGGATCCTGACGCCGCTGCTTGATCTCCAGCTTTTGCTCCTTGTTCTTCTTTCTGCTT
>NW_011889111.1:74090-75623 GCF_000151845.1 Pteropus vampyrus | reverse complement strand
GCCCTCGTGTGAAGCCTGGTCGGAGCTCGGCCTCCTGCGTCTCATCTCGTCTCCTCCTCTTTCCGGCCCCAGTCTTTGCGGGATAGTCCGGGCTCTGGAGGGGGCAGGGAGGGGCTGGTGCTGTGCGGCTTTCAGTACCCAGGGGGTGAGAGCCTCCTGAGGCCTGGGGACTGTGGTGACCACGGTGCAATAGGCATTTGTAAGGGTGGAAATTAAACCTTCTCTCACGCAAATCGAAGTACGGGAGACGACGGATGAATGAACTCAGTGAGGTAACCCTTAGAAATGGATACGTTAAATACCTTACGATGTCTCTCTCCTCGGCAAAGCTGGGGGAAAAGGAAAGCATCCTGGACGGTATGTAGGGAGAAGTGACGTTGGAGTCTTTACTCCCCGAATTCGAAGCAGCCCCCCGCTTTCTGGACGCAGACCTGCGTGTTTGACTCCCGTGAGGACGCGTCATCTGCGCGCCAGGCAGCGTCCTTGGCTGGGGACCAGGGTCATCGCACACATTCAGAACGTATCAGGGGGATGTACCAGCGACGGTGACCGTGAAATGCTAGTGAGGTGTGTGGTAAGGGGGTGCACGAGGGGCTGCGGGGGCCCCAGGACAGCACGTGGTGACAGCAGGCTTGGGGGGACCTTGTGGAGGTGACGTGGAGTGGTCCCGCCAAGCCTGTTGGGGGACAGCCAGCACCCCAGGGAGAGAGGGCTACTCAGACCTGAGGGCCTGCACGCAGGGCCTGTGTCTCCAGGGGAGAGGTGGGAAGTGCCCTTGGGGAGGAAAGGTGGGGACTGGGGAACGGGGTTAATTACCTCGCGGGCCATAAGAAGGCCACAGAACTGGTGCCAAGGCCCTCGTGGGAAGCCTGTCCCTTATCTTGCCCCCAGGTCCTTGCAGTAACCCTGGCCCTGTCCTCGCTCAGGGCTGGCGCTCTGGCCTGGAAGGGTGTTCTTGCGGTGGCCGTGGTCTCTGTCTGGGGTCTGGGGACCCCGAGGTCGGAGCTGGGCCGTGGGTTCCCTTCCTCTGTCACTGCAGGAAGCCCAGGCACTGCCCCCTCCCTGGGCCCGCGCCCGCTCCCTTTCCTGCGGAGACCGCGCCCTCCAGGGAGGGCCCAGGTCAGTCACCAGCCAACCCGAGTCACTAGGGGGAGATGCTTTCCCTGTCCCTGGATTGCGCGCTTTCCTTCAGACGCAGCTGTTTGCTCCCTGAGCTCCTGTCCCAGGCCGGGCGCGGGCGCAGCCTCCTCTCCCCGGTGCCCCTTGCTGGCGTCCTGCCCCTCCAGGCGTGGAGCGCAGACCGGCTCTGTGGGGCTGCTCCGTCTCTCCTCGGTGCTAGTCTGCTCGCCCCGCGCCCTTCTCCCTGTCCTTGACCATTCCGCCTCCTGGTTCAGGGAGAAGCAGCCGCGCTACGGCAGACGCACTCTGCTCAGAGTCTGTGCGAGGCGAGGCGGCGAGGGCCGGGACCCGCTCTGACGGCCGCCGGCCTGCACCCCGCGTTCCGTATTCTAGGCTGCGTGTGAGAGCTGCGGG
>NW_011889111.1:64215-73478 GCF_000151845.1 Pteropus vampyrus | reverse complement strand
CCCCCCGGGGACAGTTTTGACGGCGCCGCACATGGCTGCGGCTCACAGCGGCGCCTCTCTTCCCCTCCGCACAGGAAACGACCTGTTCCTCGTGGCGGTTCACGAGCTGGGACACGCGCTGGGGCTGGAGCACTCCAACGACCCCACGGCCATCATGGCGCCCTTCTACCAGTACATGGACACCGAGAGCTTCCGGCTGCCCAGCGACGACCTGCAGGGCATCCAGAAGATATACGGTAGGTGCCGCGTGTCCGCCCGCAGAGAGGCCGCTGCGGCCGAGCGCGTGGGGGGCGCCACCCGCCAGTGGGCAGCTGTCCTTACCCGTCAGGTTCGGTTGGCAGAAGTTCCAGATACGTTGATACGCAGATTACGGGAAAGCCTTAAACACTGAAAAGATTTTCTTATTGAGTTTATTTGAAACCTGCAGTTATAGTAAATATCTGATAAACTTTAGTGTTTAAATTCAAGTAAAAAATACGAACTAAAGGACTATAACCAGTGAAACACTGAGAAATAGGAGTTTCATGTAAGATCCTGAGACTCTGGCACAAGTGGACAGACGGCCTCGCGGGTTATGGCAGTTGGCAGGAGATAGTCCCTGGACAGGCCACGTCTGCAGTTGCGTGACAGCGGTAACGAAATTGTCCCCAAAGTACGTAATTATTGACTGAGAGTAAAAGTTAACAAACGCCGAAGTTTACTAACGTGAGTCAAAATAAATTCCCAGTACAATAAAATCACTTTTATCTACGGGATTCAGCCAGTGCCTGCAAATTAAGATAAAAGGGAAGAGACTCCGCTGCACAGTGGCTGTCCCCCAGCTCCCCCAGCAGACCCTTCACCTCTGCAAAGACGTTTGTTTCATGCAGAATCGTTGAGTACTTGACTTTCATAATTTACACAGAGAGGACAGCTTTACTAAGTTCATGGAGTGAAGCTTCCGTTTCCAATACAAAGTGTGTGATCTGCATGTTTTATCCGATGTCCAGAAGTTGTCATTTACATTTCTGAATAGCAGAGTGCAAGTTTGCTGGCTCGTTTTGCATTCATCAGTTTTTAAGGTCAGTGTCTCAGTGCTGAGCATCCTCAGTGCATAAGGTCCACTTGTGGGCCGCTCTTTCTTTTAGGGATGCAGAGAAAATCGATGTCTGGGGCTCAGAGCGGAGTGGCCGGTGCCGTGTGCCCGCCACATGCCCAAGCGCCTGCTGGTGGAGACCACACCTGCGTGGTGGCTCCTCCCATGGCCCCATCAACCAAGGCTCTAGATAGACGGTCTGAAAAAGAACACGCTTTCCGTGCCTCAGCATCAAGCGTGTTCTTTGGAAAAGTTTCTTTTGGAAAACGTAGCCCCTGAGGCGCGCACGCTGTCGGTGCCTGCTGCGTGTGAGCTGTGCTGCTCGTCGAACGCTGTTTAGAAGTAGTTTTTACATTAATGTTTTACTGGTGGTGTTTTAATCAATGGGTGTTTTAGATTCAGGATTCACACCAAACACTTTCCTAGCAGTTTGTCAAAACATTTCATTAGGAGAACATTGTGAAAGTCAAAGCTAGGAAAAGTTTACAAAATAGAATTGGAGACAGGCGGCAGAGTCAACTTTGATTCCTGAATGTGCACCTTTTAGGAGTTAGTGCTTAGAGTCGTCGTCTGCAGGGCGTAGGCTCCACCCTGGTGGCATGTGCGGGCTCCACGTTCGTTTCCATTCACTTATTGTTTATATGCCACCTACTTCCAAAAGAGGTTTGAAAGCAGCTTTCCCAGCGAGGTCTGTGGTGAAGCTATAAAAATGTCATGAACAATTAACCCGAGAGCCCAGGCCTTGACCCAGATCCAGCACGGTGAGCGCCGTTTCTGCTAGACGTGGCCGCGGCTCGCTGGGCGACACAGCTTGTCATTCGGGAGATAGGCGACTTTAGAGACCTCTAGCCCCGGTGGCCCGTGACCCACGGACGACCACTGTGTCCTGCCCCAGCTTGGGGTGGCCAACGCTGTCCTCCTGTTTTCTGAAGGGCCACCCGACAAGACGCCTCCGCCAACGCGAGCCCTGCCCACGGTGCCCCCGCAGCGCTCCGTGCCGCCGGCTGACCCACGCAAGAACGACAGGCCCCGGCCGCCGCGGCCGCCCACGGGCAGACCCGCCGCCCCCGGGGCCAAGCCCAGCATCTGCGACGGAGACTTCAACACTCTGGCGGTTCTGCGCAGGGAGATGTTCGTTTTCAAGGTAGGGGCCCGCACGTCCTGCTCCGGCCGCGGCTGAGGGCCTGGGGTCATGGTGAGGACCGGTTCCCACTGGTCCGACGTGCCGGTGCCGGAAGGTCCTGTGTGGGGCACGTGCTTACGTCGGCAGAGGCCCAGGCGCCAGGACGGGCGGGGGAGAGCATGCTGCAGCTGGGGACAGCTGGGGACAGGCGAAGAGCATCGTCCAGATCGTGCACGGGTGCCAGCGGGACGAGTCGCTTGCAACTCTCCTGCGTGCGTGTCGCCGGCTGGGGCCCTGCGACACCGTGTGGCGCCGACCGCTTCGTGTGGGGTCTGTGGGTAGCCGCTGGAGCTCGAGTAGCTCTGTGGCACGGCGCTGTGGCTCACACACATGTTGTTCTCTCTAGTTGGGCATCCGCACCTAACTAATCCATCGTCTCTTCTAGAATGGTTATAAGCTAAAACGGATTTCACAGTTTGTAACCTTAACGTCGCTGGCTTCCATAACAGGACACTAACCAGCAGTGGGTCAAAGCCGGTTCGTCATCTCGAGAAGTGCAGAGAGTGTAGTACTGAAAGGCAGTTTCTCCCTCACGATTTGTAAACCAATCTTAACCGTGGTGGCATTAGACTATTAAAAGTCACATTTTCACCAGTACCATCTATTTAAAGATAAAATTACATGCTCTCTCTTTTGGCGGACACCGATCAATAAATGATGAAATATTGTCCTACTTATACAGAACTTTCTGCCGACCAGAGGCTATACTTTAAAAATATAGATTTCGTGTAATTTCTAGTAGGCAAAGTGCTCTACGTCCCTTATTGGATAATAAGGTCTGGATTTGATATAATATGCACAAGAGCATCATGCTCTCCAGGAAAAATCCATCCTTCTGCTAAATCCCTTGAATGGATTTTTGAATTCTCTACATGCCCTACAACGCCGATTAGATACGTCCCGTTCAATTTAAGCAGATTAATCAACATGCAAGGAGTGAAATTAAACAGTTTATGAGGTTTTTAGTCATTCTACGAGTCACCAAATGACAAGTGGAGGGTTTTATTTTCGGTGTTTTGGTTGAATTTTAAGTCCCAGCTTTATCCCTTGAAATCCTGGTGATGTCACCGAGGTGGCCCCCGTGTCTGAGAACGCGGTGGGCGTTGACTCCGGGCGATTCTTGTCGTCCTTCTGTCTGTCCGACAAGCGTCCCAGAGGACACGCACATCTTCACCCCTCGGGGCCGTTTTGCCGGCCTTTCTGCTCTGCACTGACTGGCAGACGGGCCCTGGGGTTGGGACGGGGACACGGCACGCGGATGGCCTCTCCTGAGGGCGCGGCAGCCACGGTTGTCAGCGTCGGGCACTTTAATCTCCCGTAACCGCTCACGTTTAAGCAGAGCTCGCTGCAGAGTGCGAGGTGTCAGGTGGTCCCACTCGTCCTTCCCCACTTACGTAGGTGAGTGTGTCACCTGACCTCACGGTTTCACGCGAGCAGTCGGGATGTGCGGAGCAGGCCGCGAGGCCCCAAGGTGGTGTGGACCCTGTCCTTATGGCACGCGGACCGGGGAGTGAAGGCAGCCGGGGCCAAAGCCCCTGACGACCAGGCGCGCTCGGCACCGCTGACTCAGAGGGGGCCACTGAGGGCCAGTCGCGGGCCGAGGAGGGTGACAAGAACAAGGCCCGCGGAGGGATCGGCCAGTGCCAGCAAGAGGAGGTGCCCGTGTCCACTGCGGGGTGAGGTGCCACCTGGCTCAGAGACTCGAGAGGCTGGGTCAAGGCCATGGGAGCGTGGTCGAGTGACACCCACCGTTAACCGCCCTGAGAACCGGGAGGGGCGCTTGCACCTGCCAGTGTGCTGGGCGCTTCGCCCCATGACCTCTGGGCCTTGCGGAGATCCTGCAGGACGGACAGTCGTCCCTGTGTCACACACGAGAAAACTGGGAATCGGAGAAGCTCAGTGGTGGGTCTGAGGGCGAGGTTCGTCGTAGCCATCAGTGGTTGAGCACAGACAGGTCTGCTGGACCCCATGTCTGTGTTCCTCATGGAAATGCCGCCGCTGGGGACAGGTAGGGGCATTCCCACAGACAGCCGAGCCTGAGACACTATTTTAGATATTCGAGAGGTGACGCCGCTGTGAGATGCTGCTTCCGGCACTGGTTAGGGCAGCGGACAGGCAGACCGGCCTCCTAGGTGCCCGTGTTGTGGTCTCCATGGGGACGGCGGCTGAAGTGTCACACGCAGGGACCGCACATCCACAGGGGACAGGACTGGGCACAGGGCAGGGGACGGCCTCTGCGTGACTGAGGCCCCTGTTCTGTTTTTCTCTGTCCTCAACTGCTGGTCGCCCACCTGTCCGCTCCCCCTCCCAGTGCAGACGCCTGCCCTCTGACCCGCGTCCCCACCCGCTCGCCCTCTGCTTCCAGTGTGCCCGTCCTGGCCGTCGCTTCACAGACGCGTTAGGCTCACCCACTGCGACGTCACTCTCGCTAACGAGACTTGACTTCCTGATCTTCTTCATCGGGACTTGGCGCACGGGCCGGCGATGTCGCAGGCCCCTCGGCCCCGCCCAGCTCTGCGGTCTCCGTGCGCTGCCCCCGCCTGGGCTTCTGGGCTCCTCACAGCCCCCCTCCCCTTGTCTCCTGCCGTTCAGCCCAAGGGTTGGTCTGTTTATTCTCTGCACCGAGCTGGCGTGGTCCCAATTTCCATCCTCTTGCGATGTCCCTGGACCGGAGCGTGAACTCCTCGGAGCAGGGCTGGTTCGCGTGGGCCCTGGGCGCGCCCGCCGGTGACCCGGGGCTCCACGTAACGGTATCCAGTTAAACCGCGGGCAGCCTCAGCCTCTGCCACGGCGGCCGGCCGCTGCGACACTGTGGCCGTGTTCGAGCTGCCAGTGTGCTTTCGTTGCCCGGAGAGTCCCGTGAGTGTGATTTACTTACAGTCTGCGTGTGTGGTTTTCAAGTGAAGACGACGACCTCGATCTGAGCGACAGCACATGTCGTCGGGCAGCGTCGTCCCAGCACGGAGGGACCTGGCTGCGCCGCAGGCCTCTCACCATGGCGCCTTGGGCAGCGAGCTTCCTCCCGGGGTCTCATTTCCCCTCGGCTTTCCCGGGGCTCATTCATGTGGACCTTTTGGCAGAGATGCGGTGAGCTCACCCGGATCCGCGGTTCTCTGCGGGAACAGAAACGATGATGTGTTATGACATGTCGTAGCACGTCACCTGTGTCACATGTACACGATACTCCTTGCTTGCTCGTGAGGAGCTCCAGCCTTCGACGCAGCTTCGTCCGCTTTGGGAGATGCCAGCCACCTGCAGCAAGGCACGAAAATCAACACCGAGTGCCCAGGAGCCGAGGAGCACAGCACGTGACACCAGAAGCCTTGTCCTTCCTGCGGAGGAGGCGGAGTTCAGGGCAGTCCCTGAAGAGTGTGCACTGTGTGTGTCACAGGCAACTGCTGCTGTGGCTGAGCTGCCGAGAGTGACATCTGGTTGTTCCAGTGAAGGCTCGCAGAGCCCCTGAGGACGACAAGATAAAACCACCGAACGTTCAGTGATTCTGCAGGGTGAAGAAAAGCAGAGCAGAGCGGGCCGGGCTCATGCGGAATGTTCCAGAGCTTCACTGCATATACGCAGTGCTTTGCTGCACGTAAACGGCTGCGGCCGTGACTGTGCTTCCCGAAGGCGAGGACAGGACCATGAAAACTGCGCCCCACATCCGCAGTTCTCGTAGTGCAAGGGGACGGAACGGCTCCCGCCGGCCCCCGGCCCGCCTCTGCCATCGTCGGGCCGCCGCGTGCGCCCCGCTCACCACGCGTCGCAAGTGCAGGCCGTGACCCCGTTTCCCCTGCAGGAAGGTGATTTTGTGTCATAAGATGAGAGATTTTGTGAGACACAGAGAGAGAGAGAGGGATTGGTGGGTTCAAGGAGAGGGAGAGCGAGGGACAGAGCGAGACCGATTCGGGGGGACAGGGAAGAACGCGATGCTCTCTGGAAGGGGTGGTTCGGGGCGAGGGCGGCTGCCCTCAGCTGCACCCCGTGACCGCTTTGTGGGTGGCGTCTTCGCCCGTGACCGAGAGTGAGCTGCTCGCCTCTTGGGCGGTGCGCCCCTCTGGGTGTCGCCGCCGGTGTCTCTCAGGCTACGCCGAGTGTCTCCCTGCGCACGAGACCTGCTCCTTTTATTCATTTCATTTTATTTTAAAAGTTTCCTTCCCCCGCATAGTCCTCTGCTTCAACTCCACCGCCTACCGAAGTAACAGAAACAGCCGTGGGGTCCAGGTTCCCACACGCCGAGCGGTCTGGGTAGGGGAGCCCCGATGTGAAATCACCGGGGGCGATGTCTTGGTCACTTGGAAAGGTCCGATGCAGACCCCAGACCCGCAGGCTCGGGAGTGGACGGGGGCCTGTCCACGTCCCCCTGGGCCTCTCCGCCCAGGGGCCCGTCCTGAGCACTTAGGCCCGAGGGGCTGAGCTCCCCACGCAGGTGCGCTCGCCCCTCTCTCCCGGGTCACTCCCCTTTCATCCAGCACGTCGCTTCTGAGGGGCGGCCACAGCCATGGTCCCTACCTGCAGAATAGTCAGAATCTAGCCACGTGTCACCCCTCCCACGGCTGCAGTCCTGCCAGTGGCACCGGCCACCCGCCTTCCCGTCCAGAGTCCTCCTCCCTGGCCTTCCTGCGAGCACCCTGCCCCAGCCCTCCAGCCTCCTGTTCGCCCTGTGTGTGGGGCGGGCCGTGAAACGCACATCACGTCTGCTTTGCCAAGGAGGATTTGCTCCCAGCTCCCAAACAACGGTGCCACTCGGTCCCGGCGTGGTCGTGTGTCCTCGTGTGCATGGGTGCATGGCGAGGCTTCCGCACTCACGTCAGATCCTGCTGGTCTAGGCCCCAGACAAGGGGCGACCACCCCTCTGGTCCCTGCCGAGCCCCGCAGTGCCCTGCACACAGCAGGCAATAAGCAGCTGGCTGCCTCTGAGCTCAGTTCCCTCATCTGTGAGGTGGCTAAGAAGTCCGATCAGGATGGAGTGAGCTCAGGAAGTGGGGGCAAGACAGGCTGGCATCTGAATTACTCACCGCAGCCCTTAACTGGGATCTGCTTGCTGTTTGAAATTATTTGTAGAAATAACTTTTAGCTGCATGAAGGTCACAGAAAAGGGCTCCGGTTCTTATCGTGTAAGGCAAAGGAATGGAATGGTTTGTTGTTATCGTGATATCATTTTACTCAATGAAATGATTAAAAACATTCTGTTGGCAGAGAATCCAAGAAAATGCACTCGGAGAAAGTGCGCAGCATAGGGCACCTAAAATCGCCCTGGGTCACACTTGATTCTGTCCGCCGGGAGCACCGCCTGGCGCCACTGGGTGCGTCGCCGTTGGCGAGGCCCGCCTCGGAGCAGGGGTCGGTTACACATCCCTCGCCCAGCGGGACAGAATCGTAGTCTTCCAAATACCTTAGGTAAACATTCAAGGAAGCAGCCGGAATCTTGCACAATACTGCATTTTCGTGGCAGTTTGTTAATTTTCAATATATTTGTATTCGATGATGGTTTAAGATTTACTCCGTGAAACCTTCGGATTCTTTCGTTGACACGTCCTGGCGTGTGTGAGCGTCCCATAGATGGGTCCCGGCCCCCGCTCTCGTCACCGGAACCTGGGGTGACTTTAAACATGTTAAGTATTGTTTCTATACTAGGTTTGGATTCAGTAAAGCTATTTTTATTAATAATATAAAACAAAACATTTAACATATGCTTACGGTGTGTATTTTGGAGACTAAAAATGTTCTATGTACGTTTTATTTGATATAAACTAATAATGTGAATAGGGAAATTCTATGTAGTCAGGCAAAACGCTTTCTGAATGTATATTAATTGCAAATTAACTTGAAAAACCCTTTACTCCATAGCAATGTTAATCTTCCTGTTCTAGAATTATTAATGACCTAAATCTTTTTAGTGTCAAAATATACTTTTCCTTATTCCACGTCTGTCGTACAGTATATCGTCACGTTGGGACTTTTACATAGATAGTGCTCGTAGATGCAATTCATGCTTCGGAGCACTTTACCTTAATGCAGGATTGAGAAGCAGAGTTTAGTTCAAGATTTATATTGCACATAAAAAGCTATTTATTTTGGAAGTTTTGAAAACAGCACATTTCTAACTTTTTCTTTCATGTCTGGCATTGGCAATGGTGCCGCTTTAACCTCTTCTGTGTCTGCAAAGCACGGATGGGATTTACCGTTCCCTTTACTAAACTTCCACTTGAGCGTTGTGATCATCACTGCGAAGTTCTTAAACGTTCAGCCAGCTCTTCCAGATTTCTTAGAAGCACCAATTGATTGTATCTGTTGCAACAAATACACGTATATACATTTAAAACAAAGTAGAGGTCACTCACTATTATTTGCAAATTACGTGATAATCTACCTGAAAAATTCCATGATAATGAACAGAAAAAATTAAAACTATTAACATTATTAAGATATATGTCATGAGCCATAGTAAAAATATTGAAATAGAGCTTTTCTAATAAGCACTAGTACTATATCATTAAAAAATAGTTTTCTTGACATAAAAAAGTAACTTGTAGGATTAAACTTAACTAGCAATAGCCGGTCCACAGGCTGCGTTCAATAAAGGACTTATTAAATGGGCACTGTTTTTACTCCTGACTCTGTCTTCTGTGCATTTGACTTCCATTTGGGTGGTTCTTGAGGATCTTGTTTATTCTTCTATGTGTGCTTCTATGCTGCTTTAAAGTTTCAGAGCATTATATGTTTTGCGCTTACATGATTCTTTTAAAGAAACTATAGATAGAATCAATAGCAAATGAGTAAGACTGAAAGAATGTTTAGGGTTTAAACTACAGCCTTATTATGTCTCATAACAAAAAGGAAATATGCAGTTTCCAAAATAATAACCCATGTGTGGTTATTCATCTGGAAAATAATGAAGTAAATCTAAAATGAACATTTTAGCTTTCATTGCAGCTTTCTTGCCAGTGGGGAAAAATTTTGCAAACAACCAAATTATCCAGTAATACGGTAGCGGTGTAGGAAATAGTA
>NW_011889111.1:61546-64165 GCF_000151845.1 Pteropus vampyrus | reverse complement strand
GTTTTATTTGATATAAACTAATAATGTGAATAGGGAAATTCTATGTAGTCAGGCAAAACGCTTTCTGAATGTATATTAATTGCAAATTAACTTGAAAAACCCTTTACTCCATAGCAATGTTAATCTTCCTGTTCTAGAATTATTAATGACCTAAATCTTTTTAGTGTCAAAATATACTTTTCCTTATTCCACGTCTGTCGTACAGTATATCGTCACGTTGGGACTTTTACATAGATAGTGCTCGTAGATGCAATTCATGCTTCGGAGCACTTTACCTTAATGCAGGATTGAGAAGCAGAGTTTAGTTCAAGATTTATATTGCACATAAAAAGCTATTTATTTTGGAAGTTTTGAAAACAGCACATTTCTAACTTTTTCTTTCATGTCTGGCATTGGCAATGGTGCCGCTTTAACCTCTTCTGTGTCTGCAAAGCACGGATGGGATTTACCGTTCCCTTTACTAAACTTCCACTTGAGCGTTGTGATCATCACTGCGAAGTTCTTAAACGTTCAGCCAGCTCTTCCAGATTTCTTAGAAGCACCAATTGATTGTATCTGTTGCAACAAATACACGTATATACATTTAAAACAAAGTAGAGGTCACTCACTATTATTTGCAAATTACGTGATAATCTACCTGAAAAATTCCATGATAATGAACAGAAAAAATTAAAACTATTAACATTATTAAGATATATGTCATGAGCCATAGTAAAAATATTGAAATAGAGCTTTTCTAATAAGCACTAGTACTATATCATTAAAAAATAGTTTTCTTGACATAAAAAAGTAACTTGTAGGATTAAACTTAACTAGCAATAGCCGGTCCACAGGCTGCGTTCAATAAAGGACTTATTAAATGGGCACTGTTTTTACTCCTGACTCTGTCTTCTGTGCATTTGACTTCCATTTGGGTGGTTCTTGAGGATCTTGTTTATTCTTCTATGTGTGCTTCTATGCTGCTTTAAAGTTTCAGAGCATTATATGTTTTGCGCTTACATGATTCTTTTAAAGAAACTATAGATAGAATCAATAGCAAATGAGTAAGACTGAAAGAATGTTTAGGGTTTAAACTACAGCCTTATTATGTCTCATAACAAAAAGGAAATATGCAGTTTCCAAAATAATAACCCATGTGTGGTTATTCATCTGGAAAATAATGAAGTAAATCTAAAATGAACATTTTAGCTTTCATTGCAGCTTTCTTGCCAGTGGGGAAAAATTTTGCAAACAACCAAATTATCCAGTAATACGGTAGCGGTGTAGGAAATAGTAGTACATCAACTCAACGGAATATAATGCAATCTTTTGAAAGTTTAATTTTGGAGACTGTATGAAACGAGACATGATTATCATGTGTACACAAATAAAACAGTAAAATATAAAATATTATGTATGATGATGTTGACAGGGCATAGAAATTCTAGAAAAATGACGTCAGACAGATTGTAGAGTGACGGAATTGTGAGTGGATTCCTAAAGTGTGCACTGTTGTGATGATGTGTGTGTGGTTAATAGCCCAAAACATAGTGGCATTAAGAAAGCTTGTTCGCCGTGCGAGTTGTAACGGTTACGTGATGATGAAGGCACATCATGGTGGACAGGAGCCGTAACTGTTCGCTGGGGCTCTCTCTCAGCCCGTGACTGGGAACAGTCAGGTTCAGAGTTACGGTGGCCAGTCTCGGTGACATGAGATAACCAGGCTGGCAGGGTTGTCCAGTGCTTGACGGTCTGTGCCCACTGCACGTGAATCTCGAGTAGAAATGGCCTCTCGTGGATCAAGTTAATACCTGTTTATCTACAACTGTGCCATTTTGTAGGCACCATGGTAAGAATTTATTCCAGTCACTAGAGCAGCGGTCCCCACCCTTTCTGCGGCAGGGACCGGTGCTCCTGTGAGACTCTAGCGTCTGAGGATCTGAGGCGGAGCTGAGGCGGTGACGCTGGCCTGGGGAGCGGCCGTGAATACACAGGAAGCTCCGCTCGCTCGCCCGCCGGTCACCTCCTGCTGTGCGGCCCGGTTCCTGACAGGCCGTGGACCAGTACTGGTCCGTGACCTGGGGGTTGGGGACCCTGTGCTATAAGAATACTTCAAAATTGTGCAAAGTGACAAGATGCTTGGCAATTAACCCATAAATGCTGTTGATTGATGTAGCGTCGGGGTCGTCATATAGCAAAGGTCATCAGCTCGGTCAACACTGGTCGGCTGTGAGCTGCGTGAGGCACTTAGCACAGAGGTGGCACAAGCCAGAGCTCGTCACCGTCACCGCAGCCACTGCAGTTCTCGCCGTGATCCTCGGTGGCACCGTTGTCACCGCTGCTGCCGTTAGTGCCTAGTGCGGTGCAAGGTGCCATGGTCGACCTTGAAGGATCTCAGAGGAGCCTGTGAGACCTTCCCTGCGCCTAAGACGCTGACCACTGTGCTCTGTCATCCATTCCCTCTCGTTCCTTAACTCAGTCACTTTCGACGGTCTGCTGCATAACTGACACGTTGACGGCTGGACACTGTCCCCTCCCCAGGGGTTACACAGAGCAGTGAGGCACCTGGAGCCACACGCTGGGAGCGACTCCTGTGGAGGACCCCTTACCCACACCCCAAACAGAGTTAGCCAGCGTGGG
>NW_011889111.1:50445-60586 GCF_000151845.1 Pteropus vampyrus | reverse complement strand
CCCTCTCGTTCCTTAACTCAGTCACTTTCGACGGTCTGCTGAATAACTGACACGTTGACGGCTGGACACTGTCCCCTCCCCAGGGGGTACACAGAGCAGTGAGGCACCTGGAGCCACACGCTGGGAGCGACTCCTGTGGAGGACCCCTTACCCACACCCCAAACAGAGTTAGCCAGCGTGGGGATGACAGGATGGTGCTGGAGAGCCGTCGAGGCGAGAGGTCGAGAAACGAGGCCGGAGAGACACGGGCGGGACCGCGCGGCCGAGGGCACACGTGGAGGGCCGGAGGCTTCGCTGCTGGCAGAACTGACCGGGCTGGGCGGGACAGGATGAGGGGACAGAGCTCAGGAGAAACACTGTGAGTGCCAGCTCCCGACGTCGGAGACTCAGGCGGGCTTGGGGATGCGGGCAGAGTGACGGGCTGAGGATCGGGACATGCGAGCAGCTCTCAGAACTCGGCCTTCGGCAGATGGCGGGACCCTGACCACAGGGACAAATGTGAGTCTTCCCCATGGATGCCGAGGGCACTGCGGCCGTGAGGGAACCGGGAAGCCAGGCACAGGCCGAAGTCCCACCCGGAGCTGGTGAGACCTGGCAGAACGCCACCCACTGCACGGGCGGGGCACCCTGAGCTCCACTCAGAAGGAAGGGGCATGCCTTCTTAGCCCCGCGGGGGGGCGGGGGGCGTCCTGACGGAGAGTCACAGTCACAGTGGCAGCTGCTCACCCCCGCCCCTCCCCCCGCGCTCGCATGTCCCCTGGGACCGCGGTGGAGTAAAGCCGTGAACTTGTTAAAATGTGTGACTTGTGTGTATCCACCTTGCTTCCCTACTGATCCCACAAACAAAGGTCAAAGAGAGGGTCAGACGCAAGTCACGGCTGGAACTCTGACCTGGTGCGTGGAGGTTGGATGCTGTGAACTGCTGCCTCGTCAGCGCCTGTGGATACAGGTCATCACGGATCTGCCCCCAATTCAGCATTTCTAAGAAAAATCCAACGTTGAAATAACATAGGGAGATTTATTGGCCATAATTATGGTGATTAAGATAAAGAATTTATTACAAGAGTCCACTTATTTATTATTCCTACAATGAGAGCAAAATAACGGTCACATAATTCTTTCAACGTGTAATTTCGCAAGTTCGGTTGAGATTTCATCTGCAAATCTGTGACCTTGCTCACGTGTTTTGGTCTCCCTTCCTGTGCTGGTAAATTGCCTTCCTGACCCCACAGCTGGCTTTGCTTTTCCACGTGTCACCTGGAGCCGGTCAGGTTGACACTGGGCACTAGGGTATCTCCTGCCGCACGTCCCTCCTCTTAGAAGTCAGCGAGTGTTCAGCATTCCCAACTAAGTGTTTGCCTGTCGTTTTGGGTTTGTTATTTTTTTAATCTGTAATTACGTACTTGACCCTTGAAAGAAATGCTTGCTGTGCAGCGAAAAGCTGGCCTGGCCCAGAGGCCATTTGGCCTTTGCTGGGCTTCGGCGTGGCATCCAGGTCACACCTGAGGGCCGCGTCTTCGTGATTGACGGGGCTGGGGGCACCAGGACAGCCAGCCACGTGCCGACGCCACTGTGGGGCTCTGGGTGCTGTGCTGGCACTTGGCCTGGATGCCGAGTCTCTCAAGCGTGCCGACGAGTGACGCTCGGATAATGACTGGACACGCAGGCGGGGCACGCCCCCAGCTGGCAGGACTGTGGGTGTCGGCGCACATTGACACCGGCCGCACCCCAAGGACATGGAGCCTCTCGAGGTTGCTCTGCGACTTCCTTTGGCTGATGTCGGAGCTGTGTTCTCTCCTCGTAAGACGTCACAACCCTAAGTATGGAGGTCCGTGAGTTTGTGGGGCCCTTCCCATCCGAGTGGCTTGGGGGACCCCCAGACTTGCAGCTGGTGCTAGAGGTGAGGCGGTCTCACCCCTCGGACCCTGTGGTGGGGCCGCCTTGCCGGCGGCTGGGCAGTTGGACAGTACCCGAACGTCAGTGTGGCTGGCCCGAGGAAAGTGACAACACCCAAACTCCCCAGACTTCGAGACTCAGTGAGAGCGCGCAAGCTCTGGCTTAGACTCGCTTTCGAAAACTTGCAGAGCTCGTATCATCGTGACACCTCCTCAGACCGGAGCGTGGCTTGGCGAGTCTTCAGCAAACTGGCTTCGAGAGCGCCTCGTCACGGAGTCTCGTTTTCAGACTGGGAGGGTGGGTGCCCGTGTCCCGGGCCCCAGGCTTGTCTGCTCCCATAGCGTGAGCGGAATCTTCAAGAAGCATGAATCACATAGAAATCTTCCTTGGCAAGTTATTTATTGAGGCTCAGCAGAGATCGGATTCTGATTTAAGTTAAATAAGTGCTTTTTCCCTTCAAATGGTAAAAATTTAAACCAAAATCATAAAATGTTTTCCCTGATTCCATATATCAGAACTCACATTAGGAAGTTGAAAGAGCAGGCGTTCCGGGAGAGGTCACCGCAGGGCACAGGTAGGGGACCTCAGGTGTGACAGGTCGTGGGGGGACCCTCTGTGCACAGGCAGAGGCAGGACCGCAGCTGGCTCAGGGGAGGCCACCCTCACGCCTCCGCTCGCTCCAACACCGTCACTGCAGAGGCCACGTGCACCCAGAGACCCACATGACACTGCTCTGCTGAGCGTGACGGGCGCTGTCACTTGCAGAGTCTCCCAGAGTTTGCAGGGTGCGGTGTGTCCTTAAACTTCCCAAGAAGAAGGATCCTGGCTGGGAAATTTAAAACTTAGAGCACAGGCTCACACTCCATAGTTCGGTGGCACTTGTCGAAGTGGGTGTGCCTTTCCGGAGGGCTGCGTAGTTTAGATTCTCCCAGCCCCGCCTGGCCTGCAGGAGGCCTCCAGTCCCTCTTCCCACCCGCCTGTCTCTGCACCGAAGCTCAGAGCTCAAAGCTCCTCTGGTGGTAGATTACAGACCCAGGCCTCCAACAAAGGCCAGGACTTACGTTCCCTGTTTTTAGAACTAATTCTATTTACACTGTTTACTTTGGAAGCACCAAAAGACGAAAAATGAAAATGACAGTGATCCTCTAAAAAATAAGAAAGCAGGAAATGAAATTCTCAGTTTTGTTCAAAATGCCCTCACCAATAGCGTTTGCATTTGAAATAAGGACAGTGAAGTGATTTCATCTTAATACATTGTGGCCAAGTGCGACTTTTTAAGTTTTTTTTCTATTAATAATTCAGCGTATTAAACGTTTCTTTCGTGAGCCCCACAGGGTCTGTGGAAGTGACCCATAATCAAACCCGTCTCTGTTTTGCTGTTGAAACTTATATAGTCCTAATAACCAGGGTGAAAAAAAAATCTTGAAAAATCTTCACATCATTTAAATCAGGCTCCCTGCCAAATAAGTTCATTTCGAACTCAAGAAACATCGTTCATTTTTCAAGCTGTCTGAATTTTAGAATTGTGGTTAAGAGATTGGAGACCCATACATTGACTGTCAAGCAATGTGAATAAACAGCATGTCGACTTATTTTTTCCTTTGGCAATATTTCAGGAATAGCATTATTTAGTGTTTCAAAGCCTTGTGAGGTACGAATGGTAAGAAGCCGTCACGGTGGCTGTTCCATGCCGCTGTTCCCAGCGTTTGGAGGTGAAAACAGGTCGCAATTAGGTGAACGAATTCTAGATAATCCGTGATTTGGGGTGTGTCTCGGGTGCTCAGTTATTCAGAGACACTTTCAAGGACTCTTACATTTTGTAGTCTCGTCAGATGATCTGGCTTAGATTCGTCGTGTTTAGGGGCTCTACTCAATTTTCAAATATATCTTATGAGAGCAGAAAAATCACCCCCGAACGATGCTCACTAATTCATCAAGGGTTTGTTTTGTTGTCGAAGTTCATCTTTCAGATATTTCGTAAATAGGATAACTGTCCCTGTGAATTTTCTTAGAAGTTTTAGCATATTTTCGTTACACCTTTTTGAAAAACTGGAAGAGGCTGTTGTGATGCCGTCTTCTTGCCGTGTGGGTGGGAAGCGCCTGAGGCCCAGGAGACGCCCTGGTTCCGGTGTCAAAACCAGGGCCCGGGAGCTCTCAGCCCGCCCCTGCTGCTGGGCAAAGAGAAACAACAACGAACAAACAAACGGAAACAACTCCGGACTGTTCAGTCGCTGTGACAGTAATAATTACAATAAACTGGCACAAGTTTTAAGGAAATGTTCAAGGCCAAATGGAGCTTTTTTCTCAATGCCTTTGAGCGAATCCTTGCCTCGCCTCCCGCATCCTGCGACCGTCAGCAGCGATGTGAAGGCGCAGGACCCGCCGCCCCGCTTTCTCTGACCAGCTCGTCTGCAAGTTCGCAGCCACCGCCGCCCCGCACTGCTGCTGTGAGCACCCCGCAAGCCTTTGAGAGCGTAGGGGAGGTCACGCTTGGTCACACGTCTGAGTGTCTGGGATGCAGGCTCTCTGGGCAGTGCTGACCTACCCCTGACCAAAATCCGCCTGTTTATACCGCCTTTTCTAGACAACATACAGTCAAAACCACCCATCTGCAGACTTTTCACTAAGACAGAACTTCTTTAGGATATTTAGGGCCTGAGACTTGCACTCGCTGTCCTGCTCCCGTAGATCTGCGTCTGTCCCCCGTCTCCCCAAGAGACACCAGCGTCTCTCGAGTGGGTTGCTGCTACCGACTGCCGATCTTGTCTGTTGTAGACGAACTTCGCATTTAACTTCCATAAAGGTAAATTATGTGAACAATATGTAACTTTAAAGTCACTACATTTCAGATATGAAATTTGGGGAATATTAATGACAGATCAAATTGGGAGAGAGAAGTAAATGTATCTTTTATTTTAAAAATGCCTTTATATTTCACAAAAGCGTATTTCCACCATGAATAACTTTAATCTCCGTCTCCTGCCCGTGTGCTCGTTGACGCAGCCGCGTGACGAGCATTCGCGAGGTGCCCGCCTGTGCCCGGCCGGCTTCTCGGGTCCGTGCCATTGCGGCGACGGTGCAGGATCCTCCTCCTGCAGCGAGCTCGACGTCAGTGGAGGGGACAGTGGAGAGCAAAGCCGCACGCGTGTAGAGGCGTCAGCGCTGCGATGGCCGAGTAGCCGGCAGAAGTTCGGGGCTGGGACGGGAGGGGAGGGGCCCCCCGGGCTGAAGAGGTGACAGGTTAGCCGAGGTTTGACAGCAGAAACGTCCCGGTTCCTCGTCGTCAGTCACAGCGTCCCTTCCCAGGGCCGAGCCGAGGGTCTGAGCCTTCTCTCGGTCACCTGCCCACCCCTGCCGTCGGCCACCGCTGCCGCGTTTAGGAAGTTATTCTGTGAGCAACGCAGGAGCCTGGAAACAAATCAGGATGGGAAAAGTCGTGACACCCACAGGGACCAAAGCCGCACCATTCGACGTGGCCGTCACAGTCGCAGGTGGCTGTCAAGCCCCGGAAACGTGGCGAGTGTAGGCGAGGAGCTACTTTTTAAAATTTTATCTAAGTAATTTAAACGACAGAGCCACGTGTGGATAATGGCTATCATACTGGCAGAGCAGACTTCAAGAATAAGTTTTAAATAATTTATCGGTGTCTTAGCTCGATAAATTCATTAGTCCTTTAAAATTATGAAGCCACACCCTTGGAGTATTAATAAGATATAAAAATGGACTTTCGTATCTTAATTTGCAGTGCATTGCTTAAAAGGATCTCTTCCAGTACAGTTCTCATGATTCGGTCACGTGGCCACTGCCCATCCCGTCTGCGTGTCCTCTGGCTGGAGGACAGCTCTCTCCCCTCTGGCTGTGGGGAGGCGGGCGGGGTGTCGGGCGACACTCTGCACAGGGGGAACTGAGCCAGAACGATATACAAGCAGCTGCTCAGTCGCGGGGCGTTCGCCTCCACCCCCTGACATGTTTCGTGTCCACGGTCACAGTGTCTGACAGGAAGAAGCAGCAGTGGCAGAATCCAGTTGAGGAAGAAGTGACTCGAAGCATCTTCCGGGGGGACGTAGCGTCAACGGTGTTGTCTTCAGAAAAACCACTGAACAACAGCGGAAGCAAAAAATACTGCAAAGCGGCAGGTGATCTGTATTGCTCATTGGTCATTAACAGTAGGAAATACTGATTTTTTATCATATGTATAAATAATTAAAATCATTGAGTCTCCAGATGAAGTTACTGTAGCTGAAAAGTGAATTTGAGAAGATTAATAGGAAGAGGAAAAAAGACTTTCCCATTTCCAAGATTTTCCAGAAACAATGTAGATTACTTCTGTGGGTCTGAGAATGACGTTTGGTAGAGTCGGTTTTGTATAAACCCAGTCACAGGAGATACATTCGACCACTGAAGCTAGTAATTATGACCCAAGGCCGTATTTATTTTTCTTTTTGGTCATCAACTTTAGCTTTGGAATTGAATGGAACAATGCATATTTTGTAAATTTCTATAAAAATATGTAGTGTAGACACTCATTTTAGTAATAATCATTAATATACAAGTAACTTTTTAAATTGTCAAATAATCGACAATTTTTGCTAATGAGTTTGAGCACCAAAATATATGTGAACTGGGGCATATGTCACCAACTCACTCACTCCATGCAGGAGACAACTCAGTAACTCAGTTTTCCTTCTAGAAAATAAAGGTCTAAATGTTGCCCAATATAAAAAAAAATCTGAGCCATAAATACCTAACATTTAGAAACATTGTTATTGATACAAAATCATTTATATGTACTTTTTAAATTTGGGGTAGAAAGAGTACTCATAAAATTAAGCAGAACAATTCTCTTTAATACTGTTTTTTAAAATATCAATCCATTTTAGTTCAATTAAAATTGTATTTGCTTCACACAATAATCAATAACCAACTTTTCAGGAATAGACATGTGACAAAGTGAGATTCATCTAGTTCGCGGGATCCATAAAACCAAGTGCAGCGGCACGTTCTTTTTTAACCACACGATAAAAATCAAGAGAAGTGGAAAAGGTTGGAAACCTTGCAAGGAACGTAAATAGGAATCTATTTCTGTTTTTGTACACGAAATAGAGAAAATTAAGTTGCTCGTCTAAATAAGCTGGTTTCCTGTCCCCCCGCCGCGTGAGTGTGAGTCCTCGTGAGGGAATACCGCCATTGAGCCAGGAGGAACTGTGTCACCTGTTTAAGGTTCTACATCAAGTCACCTCTGGTTTTAACACTTCTGTTTTTCAGCACCTCACTTGGCTTCTTTGTTACCTGCAGCGCTGTTTGTCCACGTGGCCCTTGCAGTCTGGGACACGAGTCCCATTTCCACACTAACTGCGACACCGAGCCCGGGGCGGCCCCCTTGTCAGCCCCAGCAGCTCCGCCACCGAAGCCCTCGTCCGCCTGTTCTAACCCGTCAGCGTGGGCCTCAGCCACCCCACGGGCTGCAGGGACCGTGGGACACGGGCCCCACGGGCCGCGAGCTGTGCTTTCTCCCCTCTGCCCCTCGTCTGGCCTGTCTCCAGGCCTTTTCCACACGCGTCCTACAGGACCGGAGTGGTGAGGGCTGCCCCAGCAAGCAGCTGCCTTTGCATCCGAGGGGACACTCGTGTACAGCTGCCTCAGGCACGGCCCGCCTGTTCTGGTCACCGCTGCCACCGCCCCCTCTACGTGCCCCACGTCGCTGCTGGTCTTCAGGGCTCACTCCCTGCTCTCCCATGGCTGGGCCACCATTGCCCGGCACAGGTCATTTGCAGGCGCCCTGGGCGTGGGTGGGCTGACGTCCTCTCTCCGACGCCCCAAGGTCGCCTCCCCCCGCCCCCACTTCAGAGGCCTCACGGCTCCTCCGGCTCGGGAATCTTCCAGGCCTGGGAGAGACGCGGTCTGTCTGGTGCAGGGCAGCACCCAGGCGTTAAGCGTCTGCCCTGTCAGAGCTTCCAGGCCCAGACCCCAGTTTCCTGTGACCTGTCACCAGGTGCCTGGTGGCTCAGAGGACCGTCTGACCAGCGCTGTCCCGCACTCTGCTGTGCGGCCGGCCAGTGAGCTTGTTCCCCACATCCACTGCAGAGGTCTCTGCGGAGGTCCTTTCTGTCCTGTCCCTCCAGCGGAGGCCCCAGGTGGGCTGGCTGGCCCCACTCTGTCACACGTGGCGTGTCTGCCAGAGCCGGGTTTAAGGAAGGGCAGTTGCTTCTGAACTCCTGCCAGGCGGCCACCGGGGGCCGTTGCCAAGAAGGCGCGGCACAGGTGCAGCGGCCTCTGCCGTCATGGCGACCGCGTCGCCCAGGGACTCCCAGTTCCGCACGGCAGGATTCTGGGGCTTGTCCCCTGGTCCACCCCTGTCCCTCGGCACCTCCCGTTCCACGCGGGCCTCTTGCCTGATGAGCGGGCGGGGCGCATGGTCCCTGGGACAGACGCCTCCCTGTGGCCGCCGCGCGCAGGGCCTCTGCGTCCGCTCGGAGCTTCTCTGAAGCCTGCGCTGTCCCCGGCCAGTCTTCAGCCCCCGTGCCGGCTCCGTGCGTGCAGCGATGTCCAGGGACAGAGCAGGCTGACGAGGGGAGCCGCAGTCCCCCCACTCCCCGCAGCACGGTCGTGTCATGCACGTGGTCCCATAGGACGCCGCAGGCAGGATGCCGTGGGGATCAGCCAGGGTCACCTGAAGGGCAGGACGAGCCTTTGGGAAGCAGAGACACCAAGGTCCCTGGAGGTGTGAAGCCTGAAGGGAGCCTGTAAAACACACGGTGATGAGATGTCCCCTCCCCCAGGAGCTGGCCAGCGGCCCGGTCCACACGCTGTCCAGGCGCCTGGTGAGTGTGAGTGTAGGGGCAGGGGAGGGGCCTGGGGACACTCACGCTGAATGCTGACCGGCCAGCCCCCTGCATCCGGCCGAGGAGAAGAGTCGCTCCTGTGTCTCTGTGGCTCCAGAGCTGCCCCATCTCCGGACACGTGGCCAGGCAGGGCGGCCGCGGGGATCAGACGGGCGAGGAACGCAGGGGACAATCTCCAGAACTGCGATGTCACGCTAAAGAGCGCGTGCTGTGGTGACGGGCGAGGCTGAGACCTCGGGCCCCGCCTGGCGGGCGTTGGGTCGGTGGTCAGTGATCTGGCCGCGCTGCCCTGTGTGCCGTGAGCCAGACGGCCCTGCACTTTGTTCAGCAGCAGCCCGGTTTTTATTGTAAACGACACGTTTTCCTTCAGGTCAAAAATGGAGCCGCTGCTGGTCAGTGTGTGGCTTTTCCTCCCGTGCCCCCCGACCCCCCGCAGCTCAGGCGGCTGCGCTGGTATCATGCCATAGAGTCTCGGCCAGTTTTCTTCATCGGAACCCAGTGGGCATCTAACCATTCGTGCTTATTGTTTTAGGGTCTATATCATAACGATTCAAGAATGTTTTATGTGAAGATTGGCATGATTTTCACAACCAGTTAAAAGCCCCTGTTTCGGCTCGATAAAAATGCTGTTTTTCTTTTGCGTTATCAGGATATCGTGTGCTCACAGACTATCCGCCGTAAACCCTGGGTCTTCATGCCCATCTATGTTTCCCTAGATCGATCTTTTCACGAATAGCTTTGCATTCTAAGATCAGTTTCAGATACACACTGCATGTGGATCAAAGCATCTGTTAACTCGGGCTGCCGGGTACTATGAAAACCATCAGCGAAAAGTCAGTGATGTCGGAAGACGCTGGTGGGGAACAGAGACTTGGCTAGAGCCGTCGTACAGCTGAAATCCGAAGAGGAACGAGACCAGCTGTGAACAGAACTGTAAACAGGAAAACCGGGGGCACCAGTTTCACAATAATCTTAACAATGACAACCGACGTTTTTAAAGCCAGGTCCTCAGAAAGTCCGTTAATACAGCCCTCCCGCTATGAGTCAGTTGTGAGTTTGTGGTCACTCACTCATGGTATATCCACCGCGGTTGTCAGGGACAGCAAGGACAGGACGTGACATCAGAGCCGTTAACTAAGCGACTTCCTCCTCCCTCTGTAGGTGGCGGAAGTTAGTGGAGACGGCAGCCGATGACAGCGGGGACAGTGCACCTCTCCAGAGGTCCCTGACTGTACTGCTCAGAGTGATTTAAATGTGGAAAGGCTCATTTTCATCATGTCGCCTAAAATCTAGAGTTCTCAGTAGAGCGTGTGTGTGAGTAGCTGACAAGTGAGGCGAGCCTGTTCCCACCGGGGGCCTGGGAAGTCGTACAGTGAGTCACTCGCTGACATCTGAGTGGAGAC
>NW_011889111.1:48299-49656 GCF_000151845.1 Pteropus vampyrus | reverse complement strand
CGTGGTTTTATTTTGAGGTGACTTTGTTCGTTTGGGGTGACCATGTAATCCCGCCCCACTGGGACCCCGGGAGGGTGACCGAGGACTTGGCTGTGATTCCGCGGGACAGCGTGAGGCGGGCAGACTGGAGGTGCCCGGCGTGGCTGCGGTGGGGTCTGGCCGGTGTGCCCAGGTACCGAGGTGCCCACCTGTGCCCGGCAGCACTCAGGTCCTGGCGAGTGGCCAGCGGGAGGCCGGACGTGGTGCACGCCGCGCGGGGTGCGTTTGCACGGTTTCTGTTCAACCACGTTGTTCGGTCCTCTGCGGGCAAGCCGCGTCTCTGTGTCCTGTCACAACACGGGGTGGTGACAGGGACGCTGGCTGAGACGCCCTCTGCTTGCTTCGCAGGACCAGTGGTTCTGGCGCGTCAGGAACAACAGGGTGATGGACGGCTACCCCATGCAGATCACGTACTTCTGGCGGGGCCTGCCGCCCGGCATCGACGCGGTGTACGAGAACAGCGACGGCAACTTCGTCTTCTTCAAAGGTGAGCCCGCCCCGTCGGCCACGCGGGGCCTGTGCGGGGGACAGCGCGCCCGTCCATGAAGCGCTGGCTCCACACGTGAGTGAAGCAGAAGCGGAGGGAACGTTTGGTTCTCTAAGTTACGTCTTCTCATTTGGCAGCTCACGTCTAAGTCCAATTCAGGAGTCGTTGACATCGCATAGAATTTTTATATTTTGCTTAAAAGTACCCCAAAAAGTGATATAAACGAATAAGGGAATGATTGAAAAGCCCTTTTCCCACTAACTGAGGAGTCTGGGTGTTTTTTTAAGAGCATTTGGAGTTGCTGCTTCATACAGCGGCATCTGCATCGCTTCTCTGACCATCCTTGGTTGGGTCGGTGTGTGTCGAGGGGGTGACAGGAGCTGCTCTGTGGGCAGGAAGCACCGCCCAGCTCCCTGCTCTCCATGAGGTATCCTGAGCTTGTCATTTCCCGGAGTGACAGGTTTCAGCGGCTCGCCTGGCATGCGGAAGGCAGGCCGCCTGGAAGTGACCTTGGGCGGCTCCCGGGTTCGCCGTCCTGGACACTCGTGGGCGCTCAGCGATGAGTCTGCAGCCTGTGGGGAGCCAAGGGGAGCCCAATGGGGCTGCAGGGCGGCCGGACCGTGCGCGGGACACGCTCGAGCTGCATCTGAGGGCCGAGTGTCCGGGCGCGGGGGTGGGGGGCGGATGTGCTCCCCTGGGTGGAGGGCAGCTGGGCACGTCCCCAGGGAGGGAGGTCGGGCCGTGGGCAGCACAGAGAGCCGCTGTTCCCAGAGCAGGCAGGACAGGTGTGCGGGGCTCGGGGAGCGGTACTCAGCGAGGACCAGGCTGCCG
>NW_011889111.1:41689-48249 GCF_000151845.1 Pteropus vampyrus | reverse complement strand
GGGCCGTGGGCAGCACAGAGAGCCGCTGTTCCCAGAGCAGGCAGGACAGGTGTGCGGGGCTCGGGGAGCGGTACTCAGCGAGGACCAGGCTGCCGAGTAAGCGGGGCGTCACCTACCAGTCACGCCGTCCTTAGCCAGTCCTCGAGGTGGGGGTGGCACTTGAGTTCCTGGAGCCGGGAAGCGGCCCCCCAGCAGGCTCGGGCCCTGCCTGGCCAGCTGTGCGAGCTGGGCCAGGCCCACAACTCGCTGTGCCTCGGTTTCTCCACGTGGAAGGTGGGTCGCTCTTGTCCCTGCTCGAGATGGGGACTAAGGGGACATCCCTGTGAGTGCTCAGGGAGTGCCATGCGGCCCCGGCAATCCGCCCGCCCCCTGCGGACACTGGGGGACACGTCCGGGGGAGTCTTGGCAGCATGCCTGGGGGAGATGGCCCTCCCCTCCACCCGCTGGCCCTGTGAGCAGAGGCAGCAGGAAGCAGAGCGCATCGCCCAAGGTGGCCGGAGCTGAGGTCTGTCCCAGGGCCTGGTGCCCCTGGCCAGGCCACCCACGGGGGCCTGTGTCACAAGCCCGTGCTCTGCTGCTTGCTGCTGCGGTGGCTCCTCCTCGCCGGTTCGTGGGCGCTCTCTGGCCACCCTGCTCAAACTCACACCTTGCGAAGGTGTGACGTCACCTTCGGCCTGGGGCGTGAATCCCTCCCCCCATTGCAGGTCCCAGGCCAGTGCGGGCCAGAGCTGTGCCCGGGAGACCTCTCAGACAAGGCCGGGGCAGCGGTGGCCAGGGCAGCGGTGGCCAGGAGGCGCCGAGGGCGAAGCGGCCGGACACCGTGCCCCTTCCTGTGCTCTGGTGCCAGCCCGGCCGCCGCGTCTCCCGCCGCAGGCTCACCTGTCTCTGCGAACACCGGGCCTGTCGGTGGCTTCTGATCGCCGCCGGTCTGAGCTGTCACCCGGGACCCACCTCGCCCCTCCACCGCTCGCTCCCACACAGCCTCCAGGTCCCCTCCCCAGCCCAGCTGGACACACAGTGCCCTGGGCGCAGACGCCCCCACCCAGCCCGAGCCCCCTTCCTGATGTCACCTCCCCACCGTGGGGGAAGGGCCGGACTTGGGCGGCAGGTGGCTCGGCACCTTCCTGCCGTGGGCTCCAACCCACAATCACATGACGTCTCAGCCGGCCAGGTCTCCCAACGGCTTTGTCACCTCAGAAGCCAAGACGGTGCCATCATCCCTCGTCCCTGCCCTGTGCCCTCCCCTGCTGGGGTTCTGCTCACGGGCCACGCCGTGTGTCCCACGTCCGTGGTGCCTGTGCGCATCCTGCCCGCTGGGCTGGCGGCCGGGGAGTCCAGTCCCCTGTCCTTCGTCTTCTGTGTGGACCGTGGTCCTGGTACCTCGAACCAGGCCCGATGGACGTTTCTCTAATGACCCAACAGCCCTCGTCCCAGCCTGGCAGCCGGCGCGGACTCTGCTGCCTGCCCATCTGAGCTGGGGTTCGACTCTTAGGTAGGACCCCTCCCCGGGCCACAGGCTGCCCTAACCCGGCGAGCGGTCGGCTACCGACCTGTGCTTGAGATGGTGCCTGGCACGCGGTGGACCCGGACAGGACCATGGATGGAGAGCGGAGCCCGAGCGTGGCCGTGTCCGGCTCGCGGTCCCCGCCGGCCCAGCCCTCGCGCTCAGCTCCGCCTCCGGCGCTCGCCCCGGCCCCCTGGCAGGCTCACTTCGCTCCTCTCTGTTTGGCTTTGTCTTTCTGTTCTTTCTCGACGGACACCACCTGTTACGGTTTTCTCTCCCTGTGACCCATGCTGTTCAGTAGCACCTGTACCTCACTAGCTTGGTCCTCTATGTCCCCCACTTAACTCAAGTCCGTGTTGGGATATAACTCTTCTGGCCACATTCCCTAACGGTACTAAGTGTCGGCCTTGATTTCCTCTTGCACGAGAGTCCGAAGGTGTACCTTCGAACACGAGTATGCGTGACCGCTCGGTCATGAAGTAGAAATGCTCTCAGTCATGTGAAAATAAGCATACCTTGTCACATTCAAATGGACGTTTAAAATATCTTGAGAAGAGTGGAAAGCCACTAGGTATAATGAAAACTTTATGTTTTGATATAATTTATATTACTTTTTGAACTCAGGGCAAAATTATGCATGCGCATACATGTCACGAAATGGGAGTTGTCGGTACCTAAATTATAAAAACTGAGAAACATAAGCACTTGTCGTCCACACGCGAGACCATCCGTGGTCGCAGACCCTTCCTGCTGTGGGGCGTGTTCACGTGCAGTGTGTTGTGGATCGAGGGTGTCTCTGTCTCCAGCCAAGATGTAATAATAGGGATTGGATTTATCTTCCGACCGTAAACAACCAAACGTTAGGCAAAGTACATAAAATGCTGATTTTCATGACACCGACGTCTTTTTATTGCCAGAGTTTCTGTCTTTAATCAGACGTGTTGGCATTTTCCTCTGCTTTCTGCCAAGTGCGGTGTCCATTGGGCCCATTTTTCCACTGGGTCCAGAATGTGTCAGCCTCCTGCGAAGTCCGGTAAATGCCTGCCCTCTGCCACACAGGCAGCACCCTGAGAACCAGGCCGTCTCATGGAAGGTGGTTAAAAGTCCGACTCTCCTATGTGAAAAGAGAAAGAAAGAAAAGAAAAAGAAAGAAAAGATTTGGCTATGAATCTCACATTCTCAAAATCTAAAACACAGAAGCAAAGTCACTTCAGAATTTGCAGGTAAAAACCTTAGTGCGTCAGTGCATAAAAGGGACCACATCGTTGTATTTCCTTAACGAACACTTGAGAATTAAGTGTATAACTCGTAATCACGGTTATTTCCTGGAATTCTATGCCACGAATACTCAGCAGGCAAGATGTTGTTTTCTCAGTTTTTTGTGTACAGTCAACTGCTGGGATCTCATCAGGCACCTTAACAGCAAGTGTTTGCTGATGAGTTTTCTGTTTCGCTTTATTTTTTTAAAGGGGAATATAAGTACGTTTAAAAAAAAAAAAAGTCTCCTGGGGTTTGCTCCTAATGGGGGAAAAAAAACCCCACGAACTGAGATCTGTAGTGAAAGGCTGAGTGTTTCTCCGTTATTTTCCGAAAACGCCTGACCAACAGTATAGGGAAATGTTTCCAAGACACATTTAAAGTGAACAAATAAACAAACAAACAAATAAGCTTTTACACGGTCACAGGAGTTTCCTGGAAGAGCTGAAACCCTCGTCTCACACGTCGTCCTCAGAGCCACCTGGCCATGTAAACGGAGCCGCTGGGAACGTCTCTCGTGCTGCACGCACAGGGGGCCCTCGTGGGCTGTGGGCGGGTTGCCGGTTGGGGTGGCCACTGTGGGAAGTGGTGCGGAGGGTCCTCAAAAACCTAAACACAGAACTGTCATACGACCCAGCAGTTCCGCCTCTGGGTGTTTATCCAACGAAATCCAAACACTAATTCAAAAAGACCCCTGTGCCCGTGTTCACCGCAGCACCGTGACGGCAGCCGAGGCCTGCGGGCTCTGTAGGTGTCGGCAGCCGACGAGCGGATGAGGAGGGGACATCCGCACAGTGGAGTGCTGCTCGGCGACACGAGAATGAAACCGCGCCGCCGCCACCCTCCGGATGGACCTCGAGGGGAGGACGCTAAGTGAAATAGTTCAGACAGAGGGAGACGAATGTCGTAGGAGGCCACTTACGTGTGCAACCTAAACACAGAACGAACGAACGGGGCGGGCAGGAGACAGAGGACAGGCTGGCGTCGGCCACGGCGGGCGGGGGCGCGGGGCCGAGCGCGGACTTGCGTTTCGGGGGGGAGTCTGGGGCGCGGGTGCAGCACGGCAGCTCCCGTCAGCGGAACCGTGTTTTGGAAAGTTGCTGAGACTCAATCTCAGTTCCCACCATGAGAAGCGAGACTGTCCCTCCGTGAGGGGACGGGCGCCAGCCAGACGGATCGCGGCGCTTTCGCAACGCGTACAAGTACCGAGTCATTGCGTTGTACTCCTGAGACTAACGTGACGTTAGTCAATTAGTGTCAATTTACCTCACAGAAACGTGGCTGAGGGGAACAGTCGTTCGCTGGAAGGCGTTGGTGACTCCGGGGGAGACGGCCGGAGGCTGCCAGGGATTGTCGGGGTCCGCGGTGGGGCTGCGGCAGCCTCGCTCAGTGGGCGTGGCGGGCTGAGCGGCACGGCGAGGGCGCTGTCCGTGGGGAGTCTCGGGACGACGCTGGGACCCACGGAATTTGTCTTCTTTCCAGCGTTGTCCACACTCTGGCCATTTGGACGAGGGCAGAGTGAAAACCCTCCACCCGTGACCTGCCTTGGAAAGAACGATGGCCTAACAGCCGGAGTTGGGGCAAAGGGGGAGGCTGTGGGGAGGGGAGGACAGTGGAGCCAGAACCAGTGCAGCGGGGAGGGCGTCCAGCAGCACCCACTCCCGAGGGCCCCTCCGCCCCGATGCAGGGCCTGCTCTCCGTGGGCCTCCTCCCGCCTCCACAGGCCACCAACTCCGGTTGTGTCACTACACGGTCACCCACTCTGGGAGACGACGCCACGCCCGTGTGCCAGCTGCACCTGCTGCTGCCACTTCACGGATTTCACGAAAAGCCACTGTGGACGCACGGGGAACAGGCGTGCTCCATCTTCCGGCGTTAAATCGTCGTTCTGCGTCTGGACTTGTGTCTTACAGGTAACAAATACTGGGTGTTCAAGGACACGACCCTCCAGCCTGGGTACCCCCACGACCTGGTGACGCTCGGGAGCGGGGTCCCCCCGCATGGCATCGACTCGGCCATCTGGTGGGAGGACGTCGGGAAGACCTACTTCTTCAAGGGGGACAGGTCAGTGCGCTGCGTGGGGGGCGGTCACTGCGTGCGTGGCGGGGACAGTGACCGCATGCACAGGGTCACACCGCGTGGGGCAGTGACCACGTGCGTGGCAGGGGACAGTGACCACGTGGGGGCAGTCACCGCGTGCGCGGGGTCACAGTGCGCATCCACCGCGGGCACTCGCTGTCGAGGGAAGGGTTGTGTGGGCATCCACACCAGAATTACTGGAATCAAAGATCTTTTTAAACATATTTTAAATAACATTCAGGATAAATCTTCCTCTGATACCTGCAGATGACACGACTTTCTTATGAACCTAAGCGCACAGCACATTCGTTCCCCCCGTGATCATAAGGTGCCCCCAGCTGTGCCGTGTGTATGTACCCTCGCGATGCGTTTCCCCGTCATTTTACTTACTTAATTTAAAAAGTACCTTTTAGCAAAGGTGTTTTTTTTTGTATGCTTTTATATAAAAAGTTGAAATTTTATACTTAACACACAGTTAATTGTGAGCATTTTCCAATAATTCCAGTTTAGTCATGAGTTCTTCTCCTCAGGACACTGTTTACTGAGGTACCAGCAACTAGTGTTAGGAGCCAGCCAGCCTGTCGGGGGGCGGACACTGCCGGCCTGCAGTCCCTTCCCTCACGACACTGCTGAGGGCTTTGTAATCGTCAGGTGGATGTTGGTCTCTGGCTTGCAGTAGCTACTGGGCACACGTGGTTCCACGCCTGACCACTTTGACATACATTACATGTAAAATATAAGTCGAAGGCTTTATTTTTATAAATTTAAATTAATATGTGGCGTAAAAAATAATGAAGATGAAAAATCGAATTTTAATTACACTATTACCAGCTGGGTCCAAATGTGACACTCGTAAGTAGCTTTGTTGGCAAGGAGAAGGACTTGAGTGTGCCATTTACACATAAATTTAAAGCACATACACACACACACACACACACACACACACACACACACACACACATTAACACACATGCAAATAACATTCTTGAATGTCCAGCAAGTGAGTACTGAGTCTCCCTTACACTCCGGGCGTAACATAACCCTATGAAATGTCGCCTACTTCAGGAGAATAGTAAGTAAGGATAGAAACACTATTTATTTTGCAATTCGTAATTTTTGACTGACGATGATTTCAAACACTGAGCTTTGTCTTTGAACAGAAAGATCCTATCATTTGCCTCCACAGGTTAGAACATATACTTTTAAATTCATTCTATGACTTACTTTCTACATTCGTTTGGAATACATGCAGACATTACTTTAATTCACTGTCATGAAACTAAGATTTTGCTAAATATTTCTTGCTAAACCACAAAACAAAAAAGATCCATCAAAGGAAAAGTTTATTAAAGTGGAAGATGCTGCTCACCGCCACGGAAAGCGTGTGCTTCTCAGGAGGACGTAGGTGCAGCAGAGTGGGAGAGACCAGGACGGAACCGGGCGGCGGCCTGGCGACGGCCCACGCAGCTCGAGCTGCAGACTCAGAGCAGCATCTTTCCGGTGACCCCCCTCGAGGCCGGTGGCGTTTGATTCCTCAGCTGCTTCAATCGCTTGGATGTCCCCTTGCAGCACCTGGTTTAGTCGGGAGCTGTGTGGTTGGTCGGTTGGTTTGTTTTGGGCACAAAGGGTGGAAACACAAGGCTGAGAAGATGCACGAGACAGTTAACATCCACAGGACAGAACACGAGAGCTCAGCTTCCCCCGACCGTTTTAATGAGGG
>NW_011889111.1:39111-40719 GCF_000151845.1 Pteropus vampyrus | reverse complement strand
GCTGGTTCTTGGCCACATCCCGGTCCGCTTAGTGTTTCGCTCTAAAATGCTATGTTTCTAAATCAGCTCCCAGCATCTCACAGGCTCATCCAAGCTGTCTTGCCATACACTTCAGTCTAAGCTTAACCTCTGAGAAACTGAAGGTATTTTCAAAGAAATAGCGCCCAGGCAGGTGTCCCCATGAAGAGGACGCCACAGAAGCCACAGGTCGGGATCGGGAGAACCCGCCCGATGACCCTCCTACTTGTCCTCCTCGGAAAGGCCCCGGGAGGTCCTCTCACGTCTCCAGAAGCTTCACCTGGCCTCCCCGTCAGGCCTGGGTGACAGGGCTCTGTGACAAGTGCCTGTCACCGTGCGCTTCCCGTCCTGATAAACTGTCTGTGGCCAACTTACTGGGACACTTCCGAAGCCACCTGTTTCTCCTTGCCGTGAGCACTGCAGACGGCGGACACGCTGACGTCGAGGTTGCTCGTGTTAGGTTTTGGGGATCCCACGGCGAACCCTCCTGACAGCCGAGGCTCTCCATGGGCCTGCACCAGAAGACTGTCCAGAAGGAACTGGAAAATATCTCTCTGATCTCAGCCCAAACGCCTGATCCCAGGATAGTGTGTGAAGGATGCTACTTCTCAAAGTGTGTTGGCCACACGCCAGCAGATGGTACAGACGCTGCGTGAAAAAAGGCGGTTTTTCAAATAAATTGGAAAACATGTTCGTTCTACATAGAGAACAGAGTAGAGACTTTAAAGTCAGACAGAAACGGTATTAAATCTGCCAGCCAGTCGCTGTCGTCCAAGAACCCCCTCTCAGGAGGGGACAGGGATGGCCACCTCCTGGCCGTGCTGTGCTTCCATCAGACGGAGCCCAGAGCCCCACGCCAGCCCTGAGTGGGCGATGTCGCTGCGAACTCCCCTGGTTTACCCCGGTTTTGTCAGCCCTTTGGCACATTCTAGACGCGATCTGCTTGATTCTGAGAGCGTGTGGACACTAACGAGGAATCCGAAGTGCGACGCTGGCCGTTTGTCCCCTAGGGGTCCGGCAGCTCTGTGGACATGGCCGAGGGCCACCTGTGAGGGGTTGGCTCCGCGCCCCCACCCTCGGCAGCTTCGCCTCTATTTTCCTGTCTGTACACCGAGGGCTCCAGTCAAGACCCGCCTGAGGCCGACAGTCCCCGGCTCCACTCTGGCTCGGCGACATCTCGAGTCGCACGTCTGCACCAGACGCACGATCACCCCACCCGGCGCCCCCGCTGCCTTCCCTGGTGGCAGCGTGGCTGTTCCCCACGTCACAGCCGCACCCGAATTAAATTCCGCTCCGTTCTCTCGCCCGGGACGTCTCCAGCCCTCGAATCACCACCACCCCGGCCGCCCACGCTCGAGCCCAGCGGTCGCCGCAGTGACATCCTGCCTGGCGCCCCTGCTTCTGCTTCACCTCCGTCGATCTAACTGGCAGCAGCAGAAGCGAGCTCCTTCCGAAGCTCAGCCACAGCCCGAAGCGCCGCCACTCGAAGCCGGCGGTGGCGATGACGGTGGCCGTGACAGTGATGGTGACGGTGACGGGGACAGTGGCGGTGACGGTGGTGGCGGTGGCAGTGGCGGTGACGGTGGTGAC
>NW_011889111.1:35374-37505 GCF_000151845.1 Pteropus vampyrus | reverse complement strand
GATGCCGTCGGCTCGCCGGCGTTTATGTCTAGACCCAGAGTGACCCCCGGACGGCCAGGTCCAGCCATGTGACCTCGGTAGTCGCCAAGTCAGCGGTGCCGGAGGGCCGAGTGTCTCCCTCCCACCCTCCCGCCAACGTACCAGGCTTTTCCTTGGACCCCTCTCTTAATGGTGGTTTTAAAAGAAGGAAGGAAGGGGGGGGAGGGGGAGGGGGGAGGGGGAAGGGAAGGGAAGGGAAGCGAAGGGAAGGGAAGGGAAGGGAAGGGAAGGGAAGGAAGGGAACTTCCACGAGCTGAGGATTCAGCTCCAGGTTTTCCACGCGGAGGCGGGACGTGCCTTCCCGTGACGTGACGCCTGGTGGCGCTGTGCTGCCCTGAGCAGCGAGACGTGACCAGCCAGCGCCAGGATCTGCCTGCGCGTCAGCTGCGCCACGCAGACTCGTCCGACTTAACTGTCCAACACCGATACCGCGTCGCCTCGTTTACCGCGTCGCCCCGTTTACCTCTCACGAACGAGCAAACCGTCGGCTGGCTTAGGAGACTAGTGCAGGAGCATCAGCGTGGCAGGATTACACATCTGAGCTTGGACACTCGGACGTGCCAGCCTCAGCGGACGCGCTCGCACACGCTGTCTCCATGGACGACGATGAGCGAGAATGTCTTCTCTGCATGGTACCTGCCGAGTCCGGCTCGCTGTCCCACCCTGTCACACTGGACAAGCCCGGGAACGTAGCTCCTGATCCATCAGTCTCCTGGTTTTTACCTGGAACCGTCATAATTTAACGTTTTTCTTATTTTCCTCTTTACTCGCAGCCCCCGAAAATAAGGACAGCAACCCACGTGATACTAGATTCACGAGAACAGGGGAATGGCTGCTCTCGGCACTTGCTGTTCAGTGTTTCCAGCAACGGCGTGAGCTTTTCACTTAAGCTAAAGCTGTGATAATGAGGCCGCGTTGGGCCCCTCCACACTGCTCCAGTCACCTGCTGTCTGGCCCCGCCCTCGAGGTGTCTGTCCTCTCCCTAGGGAGCCCAGCTTTAAGGCAAATGAAGACTGTGTTTAACACCGTTGTGTTTTATCTTGCTGGTTATTAAACAGTGTGGATTTGGTGTGTTAATTCTCCAGTTCCCGTTAAAATCTACAACTGTGATTCTAACAGATATTGCTGGAAGATTCAGCTGATTCATTCACATTTATTAAACATGATCTAAAGTCTTACTAATAAACGTAAGGGTGGGAACGGGGCACGGGCGCTGCCGTCAGGAACGTCGGATAAGTCGTGATGAGAGCTGTGGCAGACAGTATCACATGACGCCTTAGGACTGAGGAACAGAGAAGTCACCAGTGACTCTGTCATACAGGAGGCAAACAAAAAGTCATCGAATGATGCTCCACAGCCTCACTAAATCCTTGCAGAATTTCTCAAAAAACGACAACAACAAAAAAGTAATTTTGGTAAGAATTAGCTACTCTTAGTAAGTCTAACATCTACCAGAATATAACATCAAAGCTACTCTTAAAAGGGGAAAAAAATCTGAGTATGTAAACATTTTCCCAACCAACATTTCATAAGTGGAAAAAAACCAAACCTAAATTATTGAATGAGATGCATTTTGTGGGATCGAGGTTCGACAGAGTTCTGTTACCAAGATATCAGGCTACTTCTTTCCATATACTTTTATTCCTTAACTCCCACCTCCCAGACTTACTGCTAACACGTGTCCTCGGAAAATGACGATTCCACTCCCGCGTGTGGAGTGTTATGTAAAATGGGCCTGCACACGTGATCAGTGTGAAAACAAACTTCCGACCCTCTGCGCGATACCCGGCAGCTTCATCCCGATGACCTTGGACTAAGAACTACAGGAGGACACTTCCAGCTGCTGGTTTCCGTCCCGTTATGAGGTCCGCTGAATTCTAGATCAATGTCATCATCAACTCTGCTCCTCCAACGTGCCGAGGCTTGGCAGGGCCTCCGCATTTCTTCCTCCAAGCTTGTCGAGTCGCTACTTTGGATGTCATTAGCGTGATCAAATACCAGCTCCCTGCAGAAGCGTGTGAAGCGACACACACCTGCTTTCACTTGGCAAGGCGCTGTTATTGCAAAACTGCCCTTCGAAGCTCAAAGCAAC
>NW_011889111.1:31585-33156 GCF_000151845.1 Pteropus vampyrus | reverse complement strand
TGGTGGCGGCCCGGGCCGGGGCGGCCTTTCAGACCCGGAGCTGCGCCCGAGCGGAGCCGGCTGTGGGGGCTCCATGCACAGCTCCTGCCGCCCCCGGTCCTTTGTCCTTCCTCGTCATTCAGTTCTAGGCCTTTCCTCTGCACGCTCGACGCCCGGTAAGTGTTCAGGAGTGAGTCCCGAGGGACAGAAGAGGCGGCGTCTTCTTCCAGGGTGATGGTACTGCTCTCCTTCGGAGCTCAGCCCCCGTCGGGGGAAGGGAAGCGAAACGGATTAGAAAAGGTCGACAGAGACCGCAGCTGACCTTTCAGGAAGCGCGAAGACCCCCAAACAGCTTCGTCTCCAAAGAAGATGGCGCTCTGGCTGCTGGGGAAGCGCCCTGCTCCCCGAGAGGCCGGCCGCGCCCCACACACGAGGGGCCAATTCTCTGCAATATGGAAACAGCCTTAATGACACGTCGTTTTCCGTTTTCTGCAGCTGTTCTCAGCCGTGTCCCCAGCATCCCATCACATCGCACTCGGAGCTGTGTCCCAGTGGGAGCCCGCCCGCCCCTGCTGAGTCATTGTGGCGACCCCGCCCCCAGCTGCGTGAGGCCGTGGCCCAGGCCTTCCCTGGGTCTGTCATTGTAGCAGAGTGAGAAGCGCTATGTCCCTAAGGAGGTGCAGTGACAGCTGTTCCGTCAGGCCACACGACACCAGTGACACGTCCGGTGACCCTTTGAGAACTGTCAGATCATCTTTCAGAGTCGCAGGCTGTCGGTCTTGCTCCTTGGTGGACTGTCCACCTGGGTAGCGGTGACAGCAGGCACAGGTTCAAGGTCAGGTTTTTAAAACAGATATCCTATCGCCCATGTAATTTTTAAGTGATTTCCGGTACTACAGAAACGCATTTATGACAGAGATGATGTTACTTGCCAAAACGTTTCCTGGCAAATAAAAAGGTATTTTATTAAGTATCTTGTAAGAGTGGAATTTTATTTGATCACCTGCTGATGGCAGCCCATGTCTTCGTTTCCTTTGTTAGACGTGCCGAATGTCGGTTTTAAATCCCACTGGGGGACAGCTCGGTCGCCGCGGTCGGGGGCAGTGCGCGTGGCGGATGGAAGGGGACGCAGGGGCGGCCCTGAGCTTCCTCACCGCGCGCAGCGGCCGTAGCTCTCCAAGGGTGGCGCGGCTCCTGGAGACGGCGGGCAGCCGAGCAGCACCGAGGCGTGTCGCGCTGGGTGCGCTTTGTCCCAGCAGCGGCGTCGTGGTCTCCATGTGACCTGCGGGGCAGTTTGTATCGGCGTTTTTTCCTAGAGCAAAGTCCGCGGCTGACGCGTCCTTGCCGGTTTCCAGGAGCCGCTGCCCGCAGTGAAGGGCTTCGGGCAGGGGCGCCTGTCAGCGCCAGGCGGCGCCCCCGAGTGCCACCCGCTTTGCGTGACCACGAAGCTGCCTGGAACCTGCTGATGGTTCTGCCGACTGTCCTCAGCTGCACGCTGGCTCCGGACCCGCCTTGCGGGCCTGCTCCACGGCGCTGCCCGTTGGCCTTTCGCTCGCAAAGTGGCAGAGGAGGAAACGTGGCGTGGCTCCCCC
>NW_011889111.1:25235-30039 GCF_000151845.1 Pteropus vampyrus | reverse complement strand
TCAGCATCCTGGGGACACAATTGGCCTGCACCCCATCGCCCCCAGCAATAGCACAAAGCTCAGGACGAGAGCTTCCCAAATTGGAATAAAAACGACACTCCCGATCGCAAAAAGTAATTTTCCTTCTCTTACATGATTTTTCATTACTTTAAACACAAATGTAAACAAAGTAATGTTCCTTATGTAAATTAAGTAGCTCGTTTATGCTTTTAGCCAAACATCGCTGTTCTGCATGTTACTCACGGGTCTGGATGGCGTGTGAAGTAGCCGACCCGTCTGCATTCGCCCCGCCGTGGTGAGGCCACCAGCCCATTCCGCAGGTGGAGAAGCAAGCAATGGCCGCGTCGGAGCACGGAGTCTGTGAACCTACAATGTCCGAGGACAAATTCGGTTACGGATCAGAGGGCGAGGCTTTTCTGAGTCAGATATAACAAATTACTAAGCAACAACTTACAAAAATAATTACTAATAAAGGATAGAGACCCCTGAATTAAGCAAATGTTACTTTTACCAGACAGACCAATTGTAATCTTTTTCTGTTGACTCACGATCTGTTCCGTATTCTACGCCCTTACTTTTATTCCCTTCCTGTGGGTGGTTTAAAAGTGCGTGTGGGGCCAGGACATGGCCTAGCCCGCCCGCAGTTCCCACACGTGGATGTTGGGTGTAGCCTGGGCCCTCGAGTGACGCTCCTCGGATCATGGGATGTCTCTAGTGAGGCACCCCCCGCAACTCCACAGGTCTCACGGTGGGGGAAGGGGGGACCTGCGCCGAGCAATCTCACTCTGCCAAGGGAAGATGGGCGGACGCCATCGCCAAACAGACCAAGCATCACCAGAGTCGGGAAAAGAGCCTTTTGTTGCTTTTCAGTTTGGGAATTATTTCCAGAATCTAACGCAGGCGGCGACTTAGGGAGAGTGTGTTGAGCGTGGGAGAAGAACATCAGTTAAGTGGAAACGTGACAACACGATCACTGTGTCATGCCAGGCCGCGGAGCTTCAGGGCGGCAGGTCGTTAACCCTCATTTCGTGTAGAGAAGCCGGAAGGAGAGAATGGCGAGCATGAATAAAATGATTAGCTCTTCGACTTACGAAGGTGTCTCGAGTATTTTACCCACTTGTTTTCCTCTGTGAAAAGGTATCACTCGGAATACAAACGTTTCTGCAGCGCTTGGCCCGCAGCTCGGCTGGATCCGGGTGTGACACTCTGTCCGACACTGGCCTTTCCGTGCTTGCTGCACACCTGGAAAAAACTAGGTTTCCAGTTCTTTTCGTCACTCGCTTCTTTTTTGTCTGGCATGGAACCCATTATTCCTTATGGGGTCATCAGCACATTTCGAGTCTCAGTTGCTCTTACTGACAAACGGGTATGATTGTGTGCCTGGCTTTTCTGCTCCCCCACGTCTGAAATTATGTTTCTTTCTGTTTGTCACCTGGAAATACAGGTGGTTGGGAGGGGTGTCATTCTGCCTCACTTGTGCCGTCTGTGCCCACATTTCCACGCCTTTCGAATTCCACCTTCACCTGGGTTTTGTTTGTTTGTTTTTTTAACCGATTTGATGTTCTCTTCTCTTGGTGAAAAGCAGAACTGGGCATCAGAGGTGGTGCCCAGAAAACACGCCTGTGTCCCTGACATGCGCCTTGCTTTCGCATAAGGACGCAGGACCCCGTCGCTGGCACGGTCCCCCCTCTCCTAGAGCGAGTCCCCCAAGGAGAGAGAAACACTGGGCATGATGGCTGCCGTCTGTTGATAAGTTAGCTACAGACGTTTGCTTTTGGAGAATGTGTCTTAAATAATTTTTCAAAAGTAAATATCGTAACATAGTGTAGTGTTTAAGGCACACTGAGTACACGAATGCCTAAACCTCGATCCTTTGGTCTGTTTATGTGTAAAGGACATAAATATTGGAAAGAGACAAAATGAGAGATTCAGGGCGTGAGGGGGCAGCTGGCCGCCGCCCTGCCCACGCGCACCGGCCCTCGTGCCGCGCGCTGCTCTTCTCAGGGGCCAGAGAGACGCGCCCATAAAAATCCACTTCAAGCTTAAAAGTCTTGAAAGATTTTTTTTTTTACGTATATAATTTCAAACAAATATATCTTGCTTTTTATATTGTAGGAGGAAAAGTGATGGAGTTTATTTACTAGTTCAATTTTGCACTAATATAACTTTTAATACAGTTTTTTGAAAACATAACATCTAGTTAGTTCGCAGTCTATTGATGGGTTTTTAAAAGTATCAGTTATCGATATTGAGCAAATCGCCCGCTTCGTCAGTGAGTAACCTGTCTCTAAGAGGTCTTAAAGCTTGCATAGCTGTGCCAACATCAGCTTGATTCCAACAGTGGGTCAGTAGGACAATGAACGCAGTTATTGCCACCCATACGAACTATCTGGTAATTTAGATTTGGAAATATATAGGATATGTTACTAGGTAGATTAAGGGGGAAAAACTCCCATAAATTAGTTTGTCAAATAAATACTACATATTTATTAAAAATTGCACAGACACATATCTCTCCGAGTCAGGATAAGAAGCAAGCAGTTGCAAAGGCAAGTTCTCTCTTGGATAAATAATGCACCTTTTATAGCTTCTTATGAACATCATTTTTCCATTCTCTACTGTGGTTATGGGAAGCTAAAAGAATTTAATGCATAAAAATTAATGCAGACTTTACTTAAATAACAAACTGTGAAGCAGAGAGAAACACTGGAAAAGTAAATATCTAGGCCATTATCTTTCGGTTGTCCGACGCCACCTTTAATTCCCATGATGTTTGCAGTTATGGAGAGAGCTTCGCAATCTCATCGTCGGATTCCGGGTTGTTCGCATCACACTCAACACGGTTTCATTAAGTTTTCCATAATGTGTCGGCTTCTGTGCACGAGGAGGAGGCAGTACCGCACTCGCGTGCTGACCCCTGAGTTGCTGGTGGCCTTTCGCCCGCCCAGGATTCCACGCACTGAAGCCGCCTCGAGTCCGGCACGTGCATGTCTCCTTCAGACGGACGCAAAGCTGTCTGTGCGCGAACATAAGGCTAGACAGATGTGCTAACGTGTATCATGACTGTCAGAGACGATCGCAAACTTCCGTGGCACTTAAGTTCATTTTTCCATTGGTTTTATCGATCGGCGCATCGGACAGTGCTTATTCTTCCCACGCTGTCTTCATGAGTGATTTGCGGCCTCACGCACACCGTTAGGGGAACGGTGGCCAGTGTGTGTGGCAGCCTGGCAAGCTCCTGTCTCTTCAACTCCGTTTACTGTTGCATCATTAAAGGTGGAGGGTCACGCTATATCTCGTCGCCGTAGACGTCACACGGCCAGACTTTCCCACCAGGTACTGTGTTTACGACGCTGTTGCTCCGGACCACCGTGAGACCTTCGCCCACGTGTCGGGGGCTGGGATCGCCGCCTGGCGCTGTGCGGCGACTTGGCTGTTTATTAATTCGTATTTATTCCGTTCCCATTCGAAGAGGGGTTTGGACCGGGGCAGTTTTTGTCTGCTGTAAGTGTCTTTACCTAGGGAAGGATTAAATGACTTTTTATGCTATTACATCTTCTGTATTTGCCACCAATCCACTGTGTTGTAATTAAAAAACTGTCAATAAAAAAGAGAACAGAGAAACGGTTCGTCCACGCTGTGGGTTTGCTCAGGGCGCGGCTTCCATCCCTGTGTGAAGGATGTGGGGGGGCTGTCACCTCGGGCAGCAGCCTGTTCCTCGTCTTCCTGCGAAACATGGAAGGGACACTCCGGAGCGATGCAGGCCCAAGTCTCCCCGGCCGCCTGGATCCGTGAGCGTGTTCAGTGGCCACGCCACGGGGGGGACCGAGGACCTGGCCAGATGGGGACACTGGAGGAGGTGACACGGGGCCTGGAGGAGGAGACGTGGCTACAGAGGGGCTCCGGGGCCCACGCGGGTGGCCGTCAGCACAGGGGCGAGGGCTGCGTTTGGATAAGTGGCGTAAGCGGTCGTACGAAGTCCTGTGTGACTGTCCAGGTCAATTTGATGGAAGGAGTTCGTTTTCGTATCCAAAGTCTTTGGCAGAACTGCGCGTAAGGGCGTTTCTGCCCCTTTTCCCTTTACGACAGGGCTGGAGAGGAGGGTGGCCGTGAAGGCAGAAGTGACCCAGAGAGAGCAGGCATAAGGATAAACATTTTCAGATTTAACATTTTAATAAGTCGTCGTCCTTAGAATATCAAAGAGTTGCATGTAATCAAGTGCCAAACTAAGAATTTCCTGAAAATCAATCGAGTATGGACCCGTCATCCCGGGTCACCGGAATTTTAGGAAGAGTCGGGACGAGTATTGGGAGGGAGTAAAGCCAGCTTTCTGCTCTCGGCGCCAACGTCACGGTGTGTCTGTGACATCTCTGAGGTCGTCACCCCCACACAGCGGGGCGGCCCTCACGCGGACTGAGGAGGTGGCCTCGAGAAGCGACCGTCCGCAGTGTTACCTGAGGGACAGGGGGTGCTGCGGTGAGGCTTTGACGTCCGCGCCCAGGTGGGTCCCCGGGAATCTGGGACGCGTCCCAGAGAGTTCAGGGGAGACTCGCTGATAAGACGTGTGGGCTCTCGGGACACGTTAGCACCTAAGGACACACACGTTTGGCCAACTGATGACACAGTTCACTTTATTCGTAGGAGGCTCGTAAAGAAAAGACAGCCTTTAGCTCACGGGCTGTCACAGGTACGAAACCATCGGGATCAGGCAGAATCCGAGACGTGACTCTCGTTTTTATTATCGAAGAGGAAAGAGAACGTTAGAATTATCGGTCTGACCCAGTAAAGCATTTATTGGTCTAAG
>NW_011889111.1:23172-23975 GCF_000151845.1 Pteropus vampyrus | reverse complement strand
GGCGGGGGCCGCGGGGTCTGCCCGCGGTGTCGCCGGCACCCGGTTCCTCTTCCCTCCGGCTTGTTGCTTCCCTCACTCTCCCGGCCCAGCTGCATGCTCCTTGCAGAACCATCTCCTCAGATTCTGGTCTTGATCACATCGCGCCTCTACGCAAAGCGAAGATCGAGCGTGCAGACCCTCCACGAACTTTTGAACTTGCCTTTCGAGTGTTCTCGCCGGTGCCGTTCTGATGCCTGAGGCCACCCAAAGCCCGGCTCGCTCTCCCGGGCGCACCCGCCGTCTGCCTCATCTTCCTCATCTCCCGGCCTCGCCGGGAGCGGGAACGTCCCAGCCACCAACCTCGCGACGCCGCTTCGCATCTCGTTTGGTGCGAGACGATCTCGGGGTGATCGATCCCTCGCCCTCCACTTCGGAGTCTCCCAGGTTTAATAGTAAGTTACGGGGGCAAAGCTGACACCGCGTCGAGACGAAGCCTACGATTTCGTGGGGCACAGTGTCCGCCGTCTCCGTCAGGCCCGAGCTCCGGGCCCTGCGTTCCCGCGTGTCTCGCCTCCCGCGGCCGCCGGTGCGGGGCCGGTGCGGGGCGGCCCTGGAAGCGCTCACTGAGCTCCCTTAGATCCTGTTCCAACTGTTCCCAGCCTCGCTTTGTTATACATTCGCTGATCCGCTTTCTAGGAGTCGTGTGTATGAAGATATTTGAAAGCATTAGTATCCACGATTAAACATTTTAAGCAGTTGACCTTGGTTCTTTCTAAGACCTTAGCTTTGTGCAGAGCTGTTTAAACATTTCTCATTAACTCATA
>NW_011889111.1:20452-22702 GCF_000151845.1 Pteropus vampyrus | reverse complement strand
ACTTTTGAACTTGCCTTTCGAGTGTTCTCCCCGGTGCCGTTCTGATGCCTGAGGCCACCCAAAGCCCGGCTCGCTCTCCCGGGCGCACCCGCCGTCTGCCTCATCTTCCTCATCTCCCGGCCTCGCTGGGAGCGGGAACATCCCAGCCGCCAACCTCGCGACGCCGCTTCGCATCTCGTTTGGTGCGAGACGATCTCGGGGTGATCGATCCCTCACCCTCCACTTCGGAGTCTCCCAGGTTTAATAGTAAGTTACGGGGGCAAAGCTGACACCGCGTCGAGACGAAGCCTACGATTTCGCGGGGCACAGTGTCCGCCGTCTCCGTCAGGCCCAAGCTCCGGGCCCTGCGTTCCCGCGTGTCTCGCCTCCCGTGGCCGCCGGTGCGGGGCTGGCGCGGGGCGGCCCCGGAAACGCTCACTGAGCTCCGTTAGATCCTGTTCCAACTGTTCTCAGCCTCGCTTTGTTATACATTCGCTGATCCGCTTTCTAGGAGTCGTGTGTATGAAGATATTTGAAAGCATTTGTATCCACGATTAAACATTTTAAGCAGTTGACCTTGGTTCTTTCTAAGACCTTAGCTTTGTGCAGAGCTGTTTAAACATTTCTCATTAACTCATAAAGGAAGCTTCACGTTTAGGCCAATCTTTTTAGATTCATCTTTCACTGCCAGAGGAAGTTCTTCAGCGGGGGCAGCCGAGGGAAGTGGGGAGACCTGTTTTTGGAGGAGCGAACATCGAACCCCACTTTGCCGGCTCCTTGCCGTGAGGTGGCCATGCAGGTTCCTGATGCGGAGACGCAGTGTCTCCGCAGTGAGCAGATGCTGGGCCGGGGCTGCCCGCCCGCTCGATGGAAGGGCCAGCCCGCGTCTCCGAGTCTGCAGGACAGGACGGTCCCACAGGGTCCAGCGGGAGGTGACCGAGACACTGGGTTGGGCGCGAAGGACAGCAGGGGCACAGACCCACGGCGCCGGGGCGGGGAGAGAGCCGTCTTCTAGAAGGTTAACTTGCTCAGCGCAGTTACTGCTGGGCCTTCACGCTGCCAAGGACAGAGCAGCGGGCCCAGCTCGGAGCCACGGGGACCGGCCCACGGCGGCCAGCGAGCCGCACCCCTGGTCTCGGCCTCTGCTGAGCATCACCTGTGGCCTGTCAGCCTGGAATTTCCCGCAGCCCTCGGTCCCCCTCAGGTAGGTGGCCTGCCTGCAGCAGCCCGCTGTCCCCAGAGCCCTTTGGGTCTGTGGGGTGGGGCACAGCGGCCACCCCACGAGCCGCCAAATAAGGCTGACCGGTTCCCCAGACCCGCCCGCTGAGCCACAGTGTCCAGCTGGAACCCCTTCTGCGCTCTCCCTGGCAGGCGACAGGTGACTGAAAGCCACACGGCACTGCCAGGTCACACGCTGCATGGGGCACAGGCACAGAGTCACACTCCCTCCTGACAACACAGGAAGTGGATTCTCTCTTCCTTTCCTTTTTTTGTTGCAAAGACTTAGAAAAGGGAAGCTGCACCGGAAGCCCGTGACGGCAGAGAAGCGCCACCGAGGGAGGGAGCATTCCGGGCCAGCTGGCCGAGCAGAGGCGCAGGCAGGAGGACAGCAGGGAGCGGGGAGCAGGGGTGAAGGTTCGCTGTGCCCGGTGGGGACCCCAGAGCCAGTAGGGGGGAACAGGCCTCGGCCAGCCCTGGAGGCAGTAAGCACTGCCCGCCAGGCGGCCACAGTGCCCACGAAGTCCCACCTGGACGCGGGCCTGGCACCCTTGGCCCTGGTCAGTGACACCCCCGGTTAGCGTCACCCCACCCTCCCGACCATCCTCGGTCCCCAGGGAGCAGGACAGGACACAGCATCCACTGGAGTGGACGTGACGCCCGGCGTCCTAGAGGACAGCCCGCGTGTGACCACAGCTGTGATGAGACTTTCTCCCCAAAGTGTCCACACGGCCCTTTCGGCGTCCAGCCCTGGGCTGAGGGGAGGGCCAGGGCCTGGCCGCCTCCGCTGGCCGCTGGGCACGGGCAGGGGGCTGGGACAGGACCCCGCGTGCCGCGCCGGCTTCCTTGACGGTCTGGATGCGGCTCTTGGTGGCAGCGGCGAGGACAATCTCGTAGGTGTCAGTGCTGGCTCTTCACGGCAAGTTCAACCTGCTCCCGGATCGTGCGGAAAACCTGGGGCCCCCATCAGAGACCCCAACATTTAAAGATGGTCGTGACCACCTAGCTCTGCTTCAGCCATCAGGAGGGGTGACGGGCCATCTTAGGAGGGGA
>NW_011889111.1:18466-19182 GCF_000151845.1 Pteropus vampyrus | reverse complement strand
ATCTCGTAGGTGTCAGTGCTGGCTCTTCACGGCAAGTTCAACCTGCTCCCGGATCGTGCGGAAAACCTGGGGCCCCCATCAGAGACCCCAACATTCAAAGATGGTCGTGACCACCTAGCTCCACTTTAGCCATCAGGAGGGGTGACGGGCCGGCCTTCTTAGGAGGGGACCCCCCGCCAGCCGGGGTCCCGGACGCGGCCACTCGAGGGAGCTGCGTGGCGCGAGCTGATGGACGGTTTCCTGGGCCCACTCCAGCTCGCAGAGAATGTCGGCCTCTGTCCCTTGGCGAGGACGGCAGTGGCCCTCCCCCAGCCACACCGCCGTCCTGCGGGGCGAGCCTGCGTTCCCACTGAGTCTGAAGGGGAAGTGATCGCTCCGGCCCCCACGTGGAAGTCCTGCGGCCAGTGGCGCTGGTGGCTAGGGCGGGCAGCACAGGAACGTCGCGCGCAGTCTGTCCCATCCGAAGAAGCTTCTCGATGTCCGGGTATGCGAGGGGTGTCAGAACAGTCTCCACGAACTGGTGCGAAGTTCTAAGTGCTGCACGTGGCAGTCACCACCGCCGAGGGGCGCGCCCACGTCTGGGTCGGGTGGCAGCTTGCTCCCCTGCTCGGCCGGCTGCACGGAGGGGCTGGGCAGGGGTGGCCTGCACGGCTGGGCGGTTGGCTCTCGCTGTCGCCACCCCATCTGCTGGCTTATGCTGTGGGGTCGGCCCCTGG
>NW_011889111.1:13018-17571 GCF_000151845.1 Pteropus vampyrus | reverse complement strand
AGCTTCGCCCCAGCCGAGGGGCCGACGCGGACACCGCTGACCGAGCTGCCCCCGCGCGCCCCGTGCGCGGCCGTGGGGTGTGGGTGCAGCCCCGGCCTCGCGGTCAGATGTCCTCCTCTCTCTGGACCTTCGCGGTTTAATGTTCACATGTGCGAATTACATTTATAAATTAAACATGGCTGCTGATTTCACTGTTAACGAAATTATTTTCAAGGCTCTTTCTGCTTTGAGCATATCATCTGCCTGAGGCAAAAACATTTCTTTTTAAGGAAAAAATATGAATATGTTCCATACAGGGACAGAATATTTCTAGCACCTAATTAAGGAAAAACTAAGCTGATCTCTAATTCTCACTGACAGACGTATTTTTAAAATTAAATTCCTTAAAAATAATTTTAAAATATCAGTCAGAAAGAATAAAAGCGAACAAATTGGTATTTCTAAAGGGTGGCTTATTTTGTAGACTTTCCCTACAGAAATAGGAACCGGTAAAGCAGGTACTAGATTGGCTTAGATTTTTACGGTGTCGTTAGCACAGTCTTATAATTAACGTCAATAAGAATATTATTATTTCAATCCCGTGGACTTGGCTAAAACAAGGTGTCCATACGCGCGATGCCCGACAGATGGGTGTCAGAGCAGGCCCCGCTCAGGCCGTGGGGGCGGGCATTAGGGGCTTCACCCCGAGGGACAGGAGAACTGTGGCGTCCGCCTTGAACGGCCGTCGTGAATCGGTCCCCAGCGGAGCGTCCTTTCCTCACGGTCTTCGTCACCCCGGCATCTCCTAGGGGCTTTGCCAGCGCTGGACTGCAATGCACACCTGTCGCAGGTGGCCAAGCGACTACGGCTGTGGCATGGGGGCTCCCGAAATCCGCGCGCGAATGCCCAGCCGTGGTCTGCACGGCTGACACGTCAAGGGCGGGTCAGGCACCGTGGTGACCCCGGCGGCCCACAAAGTCACCTGCTGCGTGCGAGAGGAGCTCCGGGGAACGTCCCCGCTCACGCCTGACTCCCGGCAAGAGCGGGTGGAGAGAGTGTCGACGATTATTTCCAGTATTGAAAAGGCAAGAAAAAGAGTCATAATCACTTTGGATTGGACGATAACGCTCAGATCAAGACTCGCTCAGGATGTCCTTGACGTGACAAAACATTTTCACGAGAGCTGCTCGTGACCAGAAGCCTAGAAGCACTAAGCCTGGCAACGTGGACGTGAGGCCTCGGCCGCTGCCCACGTCCGCGTCCTGGCGGCAGCCGGGGCCACGCTTCTAAGGGCAAGTTGCTCGACCCCACTGTGCCCCACGCTGCTTTCTCAGCTGTGCACTGGGGGTGAAGACGCCGCTGCTCTGCAGCTTTACTGAAAAGATCAAACTACCCCTGAGGTGTCAAGTGGTTGGAACAATATTTGACAACACAGAAAGTTCCGAGAAACGGGAAGCATCTGAGAAATCTGTGCTGCTCTAACTAGTTTCATTGCTATTATTTCATTACGAGATGCTTAACGTGGCACCTTCCTGTTTCCCTCACAGCCGCTTCGCTCCTAAACCTGCTGCGGCCAGCCTTACCGGCCAGCCTTACCGGCCCGCCTTACCGGCCAGCCTTACTGCCCAGCCCCGCGCGGACGCCCCGCGCGGACGCGCTCCCCAGAGCTCTCCCACAACTCCCCATCCCTGCACCCCACGCCGGCTCAGTCCTCGCCCTTCCTGACCTGTCAGTCTCTGCACGTTGATCTATTTCTTCTGTTCGACACTGTCTTTCCCTTGGGAAACTATGAGTAGACTTGGTGAGGTTTAAGAAAGCCACTTAGTGTGTCCGGTACACAGACACACTATCCAACAGCGCTGAGGTATTGTTATTATTATTATTATTATTATTATTATTATATTATTACATGAAGAGTTTCCATACTTCTCATGGTCTCAGTCACACTTCTTATGATCTCCTATGGGTCATACTCGTGTCACGTGTGTCCCCTACCTACCGCAGGGCGTACATAGGTGCGGTCATCACAAATACTGCACACAGATGTCCACAGCAGCTGTATTCAGAACTGCTAAAATCTCAAAGCAACCAAGGTATCTTTCCAGAGCTGAGTGAACTGAGGAACCGATTCACCCAGACGAGGGAATATTAGTCAGTGCTAAAAAGAAACGGCCGATGAGTCATGAAAAGACACCGAGAAATCCTAAGTCCACGTGCGCAAGCGAAAGAAGCGAGTCTGAAAAGTCTACACACTGTGATTCCAGCTGTGTGACATCCTGGAAAAGGCGAGACCATGGAGACAGGAGGAGACCAGTGGTCGTCAGGGGTCGGGGCTGAGGGGCGAGAGACGTGAAGGCAGAGCACAGCGTGTCTTTAGGGCCGTGAAACAATTCTCTAAGACATCACAGCGGTGGACACGTGTCATCAGAGTCATCAAAACTCACAGAATGCACAGCACCAGCAGTGACCCTCATGCAAACCGTGGCCTCTGGGCGACAGTGACGTGCAGGTCCCATGGCTGCATCGGAGGCTGCCAGGCTAGGGATGTGGACGGCGGAGCTGGGGTGTTGACGGCGGAGGCGGGGCGTGGACGGCGGGGGCGGGGTGTGGATGGTGTGGATGATGGAGCTGGGGGGCCTGAGGGGGTGGGGGCACCTGCGAAATCTCTGCACTTCCCACTCAACTTCGCTGTGAACTGAGAGCTACTCTACAAATGGTTCATTAACTAAAAAGGAATAAAGGACCGTTGCATCTCGAGGGGTGTGGGGGACCGGCGGAGGTGAGTCTCTGCAGGCCCGTGTCCGGAGGCGGGCGGCGCTGCGTGCTGGGGAGACAGTAGGAGCATCTGTGGTGCTGAAACGCAGCCTGGCTAAAGAAACGCCCCAGGTTAGAAAGAAGGCACGTAGCTCAACGTCTCTAATGTGCACTGCATCTCCTTAAAACGGTTTGATTCAGTCTCCTCTTCCAAATGCAGCCGCCACTTGTAAACGATCGGGTAGACGTTTGGCCAGGCCGGCCTCCGAGGGGCCTGGCCGCCGCTTCCGGCCCCCGTGGCTCAGGCCCCCATCTGCCCTCGGAGCTGGCGGGTCCTCACACAGCTCCCTTTGTGTGGCCGGGGCCATGGCTAAAAGCACCGTCCACTGAAAGAGACACTGTGGTCGCTGAAACGACAGCCTGTGGTCAGAGGCGATTCTGACTCGGTGCCTGCAGGCTGCACGGTGTTTTCACAGGCCGCACAGGGAGGCCCTATCTGAGCTGGGGCACTGAGGGCTCTTTCATCCGCAGGGTGAGGCCTGCGGCGGAGTCGCCCCCCCTGCTCCCCACGCCCGGGCGGCTCCCGGGGACACGGACGGAGGGGCAGGTGCTGAGCTGGCCGGCGGAGCTGAGCCCCCGCCAGACATCGTCCAGGCCAGGCGCTGGAGCACGGCCCCCCGAGCCAGTCCCTCAGGCCGCTCCCTGGTGTCCCGCTTTGTGAATGCGGCCATTGAGGCCATCCTGGCTGAGAGGGCGTCTCAGACCACGTACAGATGTGCGGTGCGGAGTCTGGGCGTGTGGCGTGTTTTTAACGGTAAAAAAAATCAAACCCTGAGTCGCTTTTCATTCACTGTTTATTCACTGCTTCCTTCCTTCATTAAATGAGGGCCACGCGGCTGGGAAGGGTGACAGGGGGTGGGGGGCGACAGGGGCCGAGGACACCGGGCGTGGAGGCGGTTTGCCGTCTTTCTGGGCGCTGCTGCCTGCACGTCACGCAGCGCACACGCGTGCTGACTGCAGTCGCGACACCTTATAACCCTGGACGCCTCCGCCGCCGTGTCCCGTGCTGACGCCGCTGAGAAATCGAGCTCACAGCGCAGACGTTGTGAACGCGCATCACTCGGAAACGCCTGAGAAGCAACCGCTTTCTGTAAAGAGCTTTCCTAACGTTTAAGTCACAGGGACCAACAGCTGGGTCTCCTGAACAGTGCTGCCCAGGGACCGACAGGTCTGGTGACCACGCACAGGCTGGGACACAGCCACCCGAAAGTCTCGCCCGAGATGACGACTCTGTGTTGCTGCTGCGTGTCCGGCCGCACTTGGCTGTCTCACTACGGCTCTTCCCGCTTGAAAACCCCTTCCTCGTCATCGGGGTTACTCCGTGCTAGGACCGGTCAGCAGGCCGTGGGTCGTGTAGGACAGACTGCTGCATGCTGAGCCAGAACTGGCTCACTGGGGACAATAACACCCTTTTCTTCACAACGCTGAGAATCTGGATCGGGACGAGATTTTAGGGAAAACGATGTGGCAGTTTAAGTGAACGGTGACTCTTATGAGATGTCGGCAGAGTTCTTTTCTGTTTTCTTGATTCTAGACCTACACGTTCACATTTTACATCTTTCTTTTAAAGATGAAATTATATGCTACTATATGGCAGATTTCAGCAACTAAATAACAAACGTTTAAGGTTTCATATACAATTTATTTTTATTTCCTTTCAAACGATTCCTGAAATAAATCATAATAATCGATGAATTGAGAAACATCTAATAATAGTAACTGCTTTAGGTATGCAAACGTCAATTCATTCTAAATACTAC
>NW_011889111.1:11995-12506 GCF_000151845.1 Pteropus vampyrus | reverse complement strand
GTGAGGGGCACTGTAGGGCCGCAGACACGGAGCCGGATCTCAAAGGGCAGAGCCCAGGAAAGCCGCCCGTGAGGCGGGGCTCTGCGGGGGCGTGACCCCACCCGCAAAGGCGGAGGACTGTCACACTCGAGTCCGCTTGTCCAGCCTCGGGCCCTGCACTGAAGGCAGTCCTGCCCCTGTGCCTTCGCTAGGCTGTGCAGAGACGTCGAGAGCTCCCGGCCACCTGTAGAAGGTGGGGCAGTCACCACCCATCCTGCCTGAATCCAAATACTAATCCCTTATTTGGCAACTGGACGCTTTGTGGGGGAGTAACGGCTCCTAAAAAACAGCCCCGTCCCAATGGCCGGAACTCGTGAGTGTTGCTTTACATGAAGGAGGGGACTTGCAGGTGGGACCGGGCTCCTGGGCGGGACATTGTCCTGGATCGCCCACAAGAGTCCTTATCGGAGAGAGGCTGGGTCAGAGCAGGAGGTGGCAGGTGTGACGAGGTAAGCGAGAGTGTGCAGTGACT
>NW_011889111.1:11207-11945 GCF_000151845.1 Pteropus vampyrus | reverse complement strand
TGCATAAAGAAAAACCAATGGGATCTAGGCCTGATCTATGAGTTTTATAAAACTGTGAAAGCGGCAATCCAAGGTCAAGTTTCTGCCTAGTTTTTCAAAGGTCTGGAGTTCAGGTTGTAGGCAGTGGCGTGCTGGGAAAAAGGCTTTCTGGAAAGAAAAACAAAAAACAAAAAAACCCACAACAAAAAACAAGGCCCGATTTGTAATTTCCACGCTCTAAACGTTCCTGCCGGAGCAGGTGTGAAGTCAGCGATGGTTCAACGGCTCCTCACGGAATTCCTGGCTTCTAACGATTAGGTCTGTGTGTCAGGGACGCCAAGTCCGAAGCACGGGTGTCTGCGCCGTGACGGGGTGACCTGCCCCTATCTCACAGCGGCTCCTGCGAGCCCCGTGTGTCCCCAACGTTGCTCTCATCCCGAGTAGCCGTTTAACCACATAGAACGCGCCCTGGAGGCGCCGGGCACGTCCGCGTCTCAGATCTTCGCCGTCTGTTACGGGATGCGGCGCTGCTGTGCTCAAAGCTGAATTCGACGGTTATAAAAAGCACTGCTAAATCGAGGGACCACCTGACCTGCGGCATCTGAATGGCAGCTCACCTTAGGGATTTGTATTAAAACGTGACGTCACTAACTCCATGATGTATCCGTGACGAGGCCAGTAAAATACCTTATTATTCTGTAATTCAAACCAGCCGCTTCCCTACTATCCCGAGGCCATGCTGTTACAGGTTCAATAAAA
>NW_011889111.1:9861-11157 GCF_000151845.1 Pteropus vampyrus | reverse complement strand
GTCCTGGATCGCCCACAAGAGTCCTTATCGGAGAGAGGCTGGGTCAGAGCAGGAGGTGGCAGGTGTGACGAGGTAAGCGAGAGTGTGCAGTGACTTCGGGGAAGGGCCGTGAACCAGGGAACGTGGGCAGCCTCCAGGCTGGACGAGGCCAGGGCACAGACGGTGCCCCAGAGCCTCCAGAAGGAACCAGCCCTGCGGACACGCCGGCTCGACCCACGGAACCTGACCGCGGAGTTACGAGAGAGTGACCAGTGCCGCCACGAGCTGCCTCGTCTGTGGGGACTCGTCACAGCGCAACAGGAGGCCAAAGCATGTCTCATGCCACACTGGGGACCCAGGACATGGCAGTTTGGAACCCCAGGACGCATCGCTCAAGACAGTGGCATGCAGATCTCACTGCTGGGTGGAAGCGAGCTGAACCACGTCCTCCACGGGTGCTCCAGCGGTGGCCAGCTCCTTCTGGCAAGGTCTCCCCGGGCCTTCGGGGAACGGGCGATACACGGGTGGACCGTGGGCTGCAATATGCCGACAGGCGGGGTTTTAATGAGTGTAAATTCCCACTAAAAGGCAGATTTCTACCTTCTTTTCAAAAACGGAATTCTGGCAGACGTGGCATCCCCTGTGTAAAGTGCTGCTCAGTGATGGGACAGCGATGGGTGAGCACAGACACATCACCACTGGTCAGGCGAGGGACGGGCCTGCCCCCGGGGGCCGCACCAGCTGCAGAGGGCGCCCACACGTCTGGCTGCGGTGCTTCAACGACTCAGCCCTTCAGACGCGGAGTCGCTAACAGCAAAGCGCTCCTGGGGCTCATCCATGCCCGAGATGCGACTTCCCCGGTGACACTCATCACTGTGGCCGGAAGGTCCCCGGTGACACTCATCACTGTGGCCGGAAGGTCCCCGGTGACACTCATGGCATGTGGCTGGAAGGTCTCCGGGCAGCTTTCCAGCATGAGAAGACCCGGCGTGCCTGTGGATCTGCGTTCAGTGCACGTGGTGGCATCCATTCGTACAAGGACGTGTCACGTCCGGACTGAGCCCAGAGGCCACCGCGGCGACCGCGCTGTGCCCCGGAGTGCTGTGCGGGGTGTCCGCCACCCGTCTTGTCGTCGAGACACCGAGTATGTCCATACAGGACATTTAAGAAAGAAAAACAATGGATCCCGACATGACCTTCGAGGATGACGCACTTGCTGGGGGAGACGACGGGCCACCGCCCTGTACTTGGGCCTGGATGGCGCCCGTGTCCTCTGCTCCACTCGCCACGCGTCAGCCGTGGTGCACCTTCGATGTC
>NW_011889111.1:8956-9811 GCF_000151845.1 Pteropus vampyrus | reverse complement strand
CAGTCTGTACCATCACCCAACGACCTCTACTAGCTGGGCGGCCCCGGGCGCCTCAGCTTCCCCACCGCCATAACGAGCCGCCATAACGAGCGCTCTGCAGGTTTTGGGGCTGAACTACTCAACGCGCGGAGCGTTCAGAGGCGTCCTGTGACCGCCCGTGGTTCTCGCGAGTCATCGCTGGTGTCAGAGGCCACGACACCTCCCAACAGTGTCGTGCAGGGTGGGGAGACGCCCCTGGGCTCAGGCAACCAAAATGATCACCCCTCACAGCGAAGCAGCCACGCGGGTCACTGTCCACGCCCCCACCTTACACGGGGTGAGCCGGAGGATCAGGCAAGGGCTCGTGAGATGGCACTCGGGTGTCCCATCCCCCTTGGCGCCAGGGGACCCGGGCGCCGGGTGTGGAGAGGTGGCAGGGCAGGGACAGTGGCAGGGACGATGGTGGGGACGGTGGTGGGGACGGTGGTGGGGACGGTGGCAGGCGGCACAGGCAGTAACGCCGCCTTGCCGCTTGGCCCCAGTGAGCCTGCACACGGTCGCCCTCCTCCCCGGAGACTGAGGTGTGAGCAAGCAGGTGGCGAACGTGTGACCGCGGAGCCCGCTCGGACGCCCGTCCCATCTAACCAGACACCGAGCTGCTTTCCGGGGAGACAGGGCGACCTGCATCCTGCAGACGGGCCTGCGCAGAGGGGACGACCCTGACCTCCAGCCGCCCCCAAACCGGAGTCTGTCCCCCCCACCCCCGCCAAGGAACGCAAGGACCGGACACGCGGGGACGCAGCACAGGCCCTTTCAGGGGCGGCCTGGCCGCTGTCCAGGGAGAACCGGTGCTGACGCCCCTGACCGCGGACGGCC
>NW_011889111.1:7297-8126 GCF_000151845.1 Pteropus vampyrus | reverse complement strand
GTGGTGGGGACGGTGGTGGGGACGGTGGTGGGGACGGTGGTGGGGACCGTGGCAGGCGGCACGGGCAGTAACGCCACCTTGCCGCTTGGCCCCAGTGAGCCTGCACACGGTCGCCCTCCTCCCCGGAGACTGAGGTGTGAGCAAGCAGGTGGGGAACGTGTGACCGCGGAGCCCGCTCGGACGCCCGTCCCATCTAACCAGACACCGAGCTGCTTTCTGGGGAGACAGGGCGACCCGCATCCTGCAGACGGGCCTGCGCAGAGGGGACGACCCTGACCTCCAGCCGCCCCCAAACCGGAGCCCGCCAAGGAACGCAAGGACCGGACACGCGGGGACGCAGCACGGGCCCTTTCAGGGGCGGCGTGGCCGCTGTCCAGGGAGAACCGGTGCTGACGCCCCTGACCGCGGACGGCCCAGCAGACGGCCCAGCGCCCGGCCTCCAGGTCGACCCCTGCCGGCGCCCCGCACGCCTGTCCCCCTTAAACCCCCAAACCCTAACCCGGTCCAGCGAGCATCATGACCCGAGGCACTGCTAGGCCTCACCGTCTCCGTCATCAATGACCGAGCGCCTCCTCCATCAATGAAATGACCTCTCCTCCCAGGAAACGAACAAACAAAGAGCAGAGAGGGCAGAAAGGACGGGACCCCCCAGGTTTATCGGGCTGGGAGCTGCTGAGGGGATTTCTGGGGTCTAACACTGAAGGTATTTAAAATTTTTGTCAACGCTTTTACACAATAGAGCTCCAGGTTCCCCTGCCCCATCTTACGGAAAAATCAGAATAAAAGAATGACCCAAGTTTTGGATTCAGCCTCAATATCCCTCTCTCTG
>NW_011889111.1:6108-6585 GCF_000151845.1 Pteropus vampyrus | reverse complement strand
TTCGGTCGTCTTCGTCCTTCAAACACAGGGCAATAGCATTCAGCTGGACGGCCCATGAGGAGTCACGAACTTCACGTATAAGGAGAAGACTCTCCCGCTATAACATACCACGATTCGTGGACAAAGGAATCTGTTTCGCTTTACAAATAAAAGAACCAGGAGGGGAAAAGCCACGAACAGGATGAACAGTTAAATGGTAAGGGGGTGGTCAGCACCAGACAGACACCTTTTCTCAGAAATAAATGATCCCGACGACTTGGTTTTTCCATTAAACGTGACAAAAACGTTCAGACGCTTCCTCGCAGGCACCTTCGCTTTGGCCACAGCTTCTCGCTGCTCCACGGCCAACGTCGTGTCTCCCCTGCTGCCTCGGCTGAGGCTTCTGATTTCCCTTTTTCCTCCCTCCGTCTGGCTGACGAAGATGCCCAAGCAGACAGTGACCACGCTCAGACCCGGGCGCGACTCGGCCTCCTGCCC
>NW_011889111.1:2465-3332 GCF_000151845.1 Pteropus vampyrus | reverse complement strand
TCCGCTATCACCGCCTCGGGGCTGGAACCTGTGCTGTGCGGCTGGCCCCACACTGGGGCGGTCCCGGCAGGCGCCTCAGGCCCCTCCGCCCTTGCGCATTCTGCGTGTGCAGGGGCCGGGGACTTGCCTCGTAGGCCGCAGTCCTCTGACTGGGGCGCCCATGGAACCTTCCACGCCTGGACCTTGAGTCTGCGCAGATCATTAACAGGATGAGACTGAGGGGGCTTACGACGCGGCCCGCGCACCCCCTATGCTCCCGAAGGCCGGCGGAGGCGGTTCCAAAGGCGCCTGGCGGACATGCCGCTACCCTCCCCAGGCTCTGCCCTGGGCGCCGGGATGGGGAGTCTCACGTCCCTCCGTGTCTGCTTCTCTAATGTGCTTTCTTCCGGACCCCTCCTTTGCTTGTTATTTATTTCCCTCTGCCCAGGGAATTCACAGGCCCCGCCAGGACTGACGCGGATTCCTGCTTCCTGTCGCCTCCCAGGGCGTGGAATCCTGTCTGAGCACTGTCCCCAGGCTGCTCCTGGTGCTCGGCCACCCCTGGGCCCCCATTTGGAGAGCTCGAGTACCCCGGATCTTATTTGACCCCCGGCATCCTCCTTTCTGCCTCCCACAGCCAGCCCCGCTGCACCCCTGCCTGCTGCTGGAGAGGCCCCCGCTTTAAACTCTGCCTCAGCGCCCAGACTGCATCTCCTGGGTCAGAACCAGCTCCCCAGTCTGGCCGTGTGTCCTCGCCACGCTCAGTTAAACCCTATTACGATGCGAAATAAAGTATCTCCGAGGACAAATACCTCATCATTTCACTCATATGTGGAATCTAAGGAACGAGATAAACGAAGGAACAAAACAGAAACAGACTGAGGGCTG
>NW_011889111.1:0-346 GCF_000151845.1 Pteropus vampyrus | reverse complement strand
TGCCAGGGGGCTGAAGGGGACATGATCACATGCGACTCTACGCAGGCTGAACACGCCTCCAGCGGTGTCACGAGCGCCTGCGAGGCCATTCGACAAGCAGACAAAGTGCGGCCTGGCTCGGAGGCAGAGGCCCCGTGGGAGTGGGGAGGGCGTCGCGGACCCCCTCGGGTCTGACCCGAGGTGGTCCCTTTTCGGGTGCCCCACAGCTCTGACCCAGACGGCTTGGTGTCCACGTGTTTTTTTCTAAAAAGCGGAACGGCTCTCCACGGGGCGCGCTGGCCGGTCTGTGGGAGCGGCCGTGCAGAGCGCTGTCCAGCGGGCCGCGTGCCCACAGCTCGCCGGCTCT
>NW_011889110.1:878891-879560 GCF_000151845.1 Pteropus vampyrus | reverse complement strand
CGAACTGTTCATTTCTGGAGTTTCTCGTTTAATATTTTTGGACTGCGGTTGACCTCACGTCACTGACCTTGCAGCAAGCGAAACTGCAGAGCAGGGCAGACCAGTGCACGCGAAAGCAACAGACGTGACAACGACGGCGAGACAGGGAATGGAGAAAGGGATTAGCATCGCGCCCTCCCACGAAAGAGAGAAAATAGAATGAATCTAAGAATGTTTACTCCTACGAAAGAAGACACGAAAAGAAGGAAAAGGGGAGAAAGCAGAGATGGACTCAGAGAACAAAGAACAAGACGACGGACAATGAGCAGCCAGACCAAGAGTCATCTCAAATCTCAGGCGTCCAAAAGCACGGTGAAAAAGCATAGATTGTGACATTGAATAAAAAAGAAAAACACAACTGTATGCTGCCGCCCAGAAATGCACCACAAAGACTGAGAACACCAAAAAAAAAAAGACAGAAAGATGTACCATGCTCACACTAATCAAAAGGAAGCTAGATATTCTCAGAGAAAGTAAATTTCGGAGCAGAGAATATCGTCCGGGATGAAGAAGGTCACATGCTAAAGATAAGAGCGACAATCCCTGGAGAAGAGAGAACAAGAAAATATTTGTACATCGAAAAGAAATTCAGAACTGAAGCAAAAACAGGGAGAACTGCAAGGAGAAACA
>NW_011889110.1:877766-878224 GCF_000151845.1 Pteropus vampyrus | reverse complement strand
TGGACTCAGAGAACAAAGAACAAGACGATGGACAATGAGCAGCCAGACCAAGAGTCATCTCAAATCTCAGGCGTCCAAAAGCGGGGAGAAAAAGCATAGATTGTGACATTGAATAAAAAAGAAAAACACAACTGTATGCTGCCTCCCAGAAATGCACCACAAAGACCGAGAACACCAAAAAAAAAAGACAGAAAGATGTACCATGCTCACACTAATCAAAAGGAAGCTAGATATTCTCAGAGAAAGTAAATTTCGGAGCAGAGAATATCATCCGGGATGAAGAAGGTCACATGCTCATGATAAGAGGACAATCCCTGGAGAAGAGAGAACAATAAAATATTTTTACATCGAAAAGAAATTCAGAACTGAAGCAAAAACAGGGAGAACTGCAAGGAGAAACAACAAACACGCAGCTGTCGTCAGGCATCTCAGCACCTCTCTCTCAACAACTGACTGCA
>NW_011889110.1:876688-877663 GCF_000151845.1 Pteropus vampyrus | reverse complement strand
AGACTGAGAACACCAAAAAAAAAAAAAGATGGAAAAAATGTACCATGCTCACACTAATCCAAACAGAGCTAGATATTCTCAGAGAAAGTAAATTTCAGAGCAGAGAATATCGTCCGGGATGAAGAAGGTCACATGCTCATGATAAGAGGGACAATCCCTGGAGAAGAGAGAACAATAAAATATTTGTACATCGAAAAGAAATTCAAAACACTGAAGCAAAAACAGGGAGAACTGCAAGGAGAAACAACAAACGCGCAGCTGTCGTCAGGCATCGCAGCACCTCTCTCTCAACAACTGACTGCACAAGGCGACAAAAAAAAAACAAAAACAGTGAAGATATTGAAGACTTGAGCAACCTGTCAACCAAGGTGATTAACTGACATATGTGTGGAATACGTCGCTCAGCAGCAGGAGACTGCGTGCTCTTTGCCAGCGAACTCTGACCGTGTACCAGGGAAGACTGTCGACTCTGGGCACAAAATAAACATCAGTACATTTAAAAGAAATTCAAGTCATACAAAGCATGTTCTCTCACCCCGGAGGAACTAAATTAGAAATCAGTAACACAAAGAGATCTGGGAAAATCCCAAATGCGTGGATGAGCAACCATCTCCTGAGTGACCTATGGGGCAAAGAACAAATCGAAAGGGAAATCATAAGGGGCTTTTAGCTGAATGAAAATGAAAATATATCAGCATTGGTGGGACGACACTAAGGGACACTCAGGGCGAAAACTGAAAAATAGGGACGAATTCCCTCCTCATCCTGAGGCCAGCATGACAAGAAACCCAAACCAACAAAGATTTTAGCAGAAAAACAAATAAACGAAAAAACCAAATTACAGAAAACACCATACCCCCAGGCCAATATTCTTCATGGACACAATTAACAATCCTTTTAAAGTTCCAGTATGTCAGATACAAAGCTCTTCGGGCTTTGCCACGGTGGAGCTGAGTGGCTGGGCCAGAAAACCGA
>NW_011889110.1:873641-876275 GCF_000151845.1 Pteropus vampyrus | reverse complement strand
CCCATGCTCGTCTCTAGCTTCTGTCTCCCTCCTCCACAGGTTCAGCAGATGTCGGAGTCACCCAGTCCCCAAGACATCTAATCAAAGGCCAAGGGGAGGAGGCCGTTCTGAAATGCCGTCCCATCTCTGGACACAGTAGCGTGAGCTGGTACCAGCAGGCTCGGGGGCAGGGCCCCCAGTTCCTCATCCAGTATGACGAAATGTCCGAGAGGGACAGAGGAAACATCCCCGATCGCTTCTCAGCTCAACAGTTCAGTGACTACAGCTCCGAGCTGAACGTGAGCTCCCTGTAGCTGGCGGACTCGGCCCTGTACCTCTGTGCCAGCAGCTTAGACACAGCCCTGCGGGGCTCATGGCTTTCTGTACTCAAACCTTCCTGTTGCGGCTGAGGGTGTCAGAGGAAGAGGGAGGAGGCCTTAGCCGAGTTCTAGCGCTTTCCTCACACTCTCTCTGCCCTGTCCAGCTCAGCCAGAGTGTCCCTAGAAGTTCTCAGGGCTCTGCCAGCACCTTCCGACCCCAGGCACGTGGCAGGAGCTCCTGGTCTGAGCTGGGACGTAGGCGAACATGATGTGTCTTCACGCAAGCTCCACGTGAGTGCGTCCACTTCGCAGACAGGGGAGAGCTCGGTGTGCCCTTTTATAGGTAGGATGCTGGAGCTCCTGGAAGTTCCAGATGTGTCACATATGTCAAACCTGCTCTGAAATCAACATTCCCCTAAATTCCATGGTGCTTCCCAGGTCTTGGTCCATAAGATACAACAGAGCACTATCTGTCCAGACTACGGAGGACACGGCCAAGGAACAGCCCTCTAGGAATTTCAACAGCTCTGGGAACTAATGCAGGGAATCAGCTCTCCTGAGCCGCTGGAAGCCATGGGGGAGGCAGCGACTCTGAAAGCTTCAGCCCGCCCTCAGCCCATGGCTTTCCCTCAGCACATCTGAAGTCGCCGCCTCTGCCCAGGTCCAAAACTGCAGGCAACATCCACACATCACAGCTGCTCAGTGTGTGGTGTGGCCATTCACAGACTGCAGGTGCAAGTGTATTCGGGACCGCAGACAGCCTACACACAAGGACTCTTGTCACGACGCATAGAGGAATGTCCTTACCGAAAGGCGGGGCAGAGCACGCATCCTTATGAGACGTCTTTAAAACACAGGCTGACAACTTCTTCCCGTTCTGAGCTGTTTGACGTTATTTAGGTGCCTGACTTGCTCCTGTGAGGAAGGGGTGTGGTGGTTTGGCTCTGCGGCTCTAGCATTTGTCCAGGACGGTGACATCACTGAGTCACTGAGAGCACACGTTCTCTTTTCTCAAAACAGCCCTGGAAGACATGAGATGGTGCCCTGGACCTGACATGGCCACCAGGCTCTTCTGTGCGGCTCTTTGCCTCTTGCAGGCAGGTGAGTTCAGGTGGGCTCTCCTTCCTGGAATCCCCAAGACTTTGGTATAAGCCTTCTTATTAGGATGACATCGGACTCTGTCGCTCTCTACTACAGGACACACAGATGCTGGAATCACCCAGAGCCCAAGATACAAGGTCACAGGGACAGAAAAGAAGGTGACTCTGAGATGTCACCAGACTGAGAAGCATGACTATATGTACTGGTATCGACAAGATCTGGGCCATGAGCTGACACTAATCTATTACTCATATGGCACTGACAACATTGAAAAAGGAGACGTCCCTGATGGGTACAACGTCTCCAGATCAGACATAGAGAGCTTCCCACTCACGCTGGAGTCGGCAACCCCCTCCCAGACATCTGTGTACTTCTGTGCCAGCAGAGAAGCCACAGTACTGCACGGCCGCCTCCTGCCTGCACAAAAAGTGTCGTTAGGAAGACTGAGGTTGCCCCTCTCTCCCGAGGCCTGACCTTGACCCCAGGACGCCCCTGCAGCACGGGCGTCACTGCAGCGAGCAGCGTGGTGTGAGGACAGAAGTCCATCTCCACGCCAGTTCTCTCCTCTGCAGCTCCCTCTTTCTGTTCACAGAAAATGCACCTTCCACTGAGAGAGATGAAGACCCCCTCGATCAGCTCTAAGCTGCCACATTCTCTCTCCACCGGGGTCCTCAGTGACTGCCCCATCTGCCCTCTGCCCCTCCCTCTGCCCTTGACCACCCTTCAGCTCATAAGTCACAGACCTCCCATCAGATGACCCCGGGCCCTGGCTGCCTTTCCTGTACGGGGCAACAGCTCTACAGCATCTTATCCTGCTTCGCCCTGCACCTGCATCTCTCCATCATCTTCCCCGAGTCTCCCTCCGCTCCCTCTGGCCCAGCCGCGCTCATCTGCACTCAGTGACTCCTCATATGTGCCACGTTCCTTTCCAACCAGGGACCTTTTTTATAAGCTATTTTTTCTGCATGAAACCCATGTCCCTCCTTCTCATTTCTGGATCTCTGCTTCATTCCTTTCGTGAAAATATATTTCGGGCATACTTACTCTTATTTGTGAAAAAATGAAACTTACATTTTACTAGGAGAAATGAAGAAAAAAATATTTTCAGGCAATCGTTTTAGCAGAGATGCAAAAGAACACCAAAATATTTATAGAAAATATAAATACTTATAGAAGTGATGTCATAAATACATTTGTGAAAAATATTTTCATTTCAGATGCCTTCAATTAAACT
>NW_011889110.1:867696-872736 GCF_000151845.1 Pteropus vampyrus | reverse complement strand
CTGTACGGGGCAACAGCTCTACAGCATCTTATCCTGCTTCGCCCTGCACCTGCATCTCTCCATCATCTTCCCCGAGTCTCCCTCCGCTCCCTCTGCCCCAGCCGCGCTCATCTGCACTCAGTGACTCCTCATATGTGCCACGTTCCTTTCCAGCCAGGGACCTTTTTTATAAGCTATTTTTTCTGCATGAAACCCGTGTCCCTCCTTCTCATTTCTGGATCTCTGCTTCATTCCTTTCGTGAAAATATATTTTGGGCATACTTACTCTTATTTGTGAAAAATGAAACTTACATTTTACTAGGAGAAATGAAGAAAAAAATATTTTTAGGCAATCGTTTTAGCAGAGATGCAAAAGAACGCCAAAATATTTATAGAAAATATAAATACTTATAGAAGTGATGTCATAAATACATTTGTGAAAAATATTTTCATTTCAGATGCCTTCAATTAAACTCTTGGACATCGAAACACACCACAAATTATGAAACGGTGAGTTAGAGACTGGGAAGAGGCGTGCATTGTGGAAATGGGGGATGAAGACTCAGTGTGACAGAGACTCGTCACACGCGCCAAGTCCCCAGGGATGCTTTATGAGTCCCAGCCTCGCCTGCAGGGGGCGCTGGGACCCTATGACCAGGTTCTGAATGATGGGATATGACTAAAAATTTTGCAAGCCAATTAGAAAAACTCACCCTTAAAAATATCCTCTCGCACGGTGTTGGGGGTCCCCAGGACACCTCTGTTTGGAGATCTGCTAGAAGGACTCACAGGATATGGCATATAGTTGGAGTGGTGGCTAAGATTTGTCAGTGACACAGTAAATGACACGGTGGCCCATCATAAGGGAAAGCGACACAGGCGGAGTCTGGAGGAATTCACGTGTGGGCTGCGTTATGTTTTCTTCCCCGTAGGAGGGTCATAGAGCTCATGCCTCCCCCAGCCACAAAAACTCAGCAACACGAGTGTGATGTTTCTGCCCAGGGGCCCATGAGGGACCCAGTGCCCAAGTTTTTACTGGGAGCTGGTCACGTAGGCCCCCGCTGCCCACCACGGACAAAAAAGCTGGACTCCAGGAAGGAAGCCTGGCATTCGGCATCCACGAACTGTCTGGCTGTAACAATGAGCCACCTTCTCAGGCAGGAAGTTGACAGCAGTGTAGACATCTGGTTGCCAGCCAGGTTCCCAGATGCCAGCCCAGGCCAGTCTAGCGAGTCGGGCTCTCTCTAAGCTCGGCGGTCTTAGGGCTGCTGTGGGAACTCGCTTCTGCGCACGGACCCCTCGACTCTCTCTTCCACACCCTGGTGAACTTGGAGGCGTCCGTCATGATTGCCTAATTGTAATATGGAAGTTGCCTGGCTCGCGGGATCATAGTTTGTTGGACAACCACTGAACAAAGCTGTTCGTGCCACACTGTGTGTTTTGGTCATGGAAAGTAAAACTTTATAGAGTTAACCCACTGAGATTTTAGAATTTGTTTGGTTTTGCTTTTGGCAACAGAGCTGATCTTATCTAATCGAATTAGTATAGAGAATACATATACTGATAAGTAATTCTCATTCCTTATTAAGAAAAAAACAACCACCCAATAAAAATGGCCATACTTAATCTAGGTCATTCACAGAGTGGTAAACATAAATTACCAGTAAACATGCGACTAATTCTCAACATTCCTGAGAATCCACATATTCAGTTACAAACTGAAACGGTAAGTTACGACCTCAGACTTATCACACCTGAAAATATTCCAAGAGTGACGGTCAGAAATATAAGATATGGACTAGAACCACCGACCCTACAGAAGGGCATCAGAGCTCTGTCACAAAACCGTCCGTGGCACACGCTGTGACCAAAAGCGCTGCTGGATGAATTATCGATGTACCCCAATCGCTTCGTTTCCTTTGGATTCTATCATGCAGAATTCAGTTGATACCTACAAACAAACAAACAAACAAACAAACAACCAAAACCAAAAACAAACCAGTTGGCTGGCGTGGACTCTAAAACATTAAGGTCATGAGAAATAGAAAGGATGAAAAGATGAAGATGTGTATTTTAAACGCGACTAAAGAGATACGCCATCAAAATAAAATACATTATCTTTGATTTTATCCTGGGGGTGGAAAAAAACCCAAAATCTATAAAGGACAATTTTGAGACAACGGGAGAAAGTTGAATGTGAAATGTATATTAGATAGTAATATTACATGATGTTCATTTTTTAGTAATCACGGCAATTCTGGTTATTAGGAGAATGCCCTTTCTTTTATCGGAGAGACCTATTCAATCGTTAAGGATAAAATGTTTCAGAAGTTAAGGCGAAATATACAGCGAGCGATAAAGCCAACATTACAGAAAGTTAACATTTGGTGTGCGGACTGAGTGGACAACCTTCTGAGCCTCCGTGGCTCGGGACAGAGAGCCAGGATCCTGCCCGAATCCTGAGAGACCCCACAAATGGGAAACGATGGCCTTGGGAGCCCGTCAGAGCTACTTTAGCTAGGAACCTGTACCCCCAACCTGATCCATCTGCTTCTGCACCCTAGATGCTCAGAGGCTGATTCAAGGCGCATGTAGGGGAGGGGAGTAGATGATTCTAGGCCTCGTCTAGGCCTGTCTCAAGTTGCTGCTGTAATGCCGCAAATATCCACAACAAGGCTCAGATTTCCCAGAATTCCAGCCTTCCCTCCCCTGAGCAGCGAGATGCCCCACTCCTGCCCAGACACAGACCTTGTCACGGATTTCTTCAGTGGAGCTGCCCAGGGAAGGAGGAAGGCATGGGGACACCTGGGGAATTGCTCGCCTGGAACTGGCAGGCTCGATTTCAAATATTCTGTGTGACGCCTGGTAGGACCCGTCTTCAACACTCAGTCACCACCCACTCTGATGCTGTTGTCACTCAGGATCTTAACTCCTGGGCCCAAGGACAGAACGGCACCTAACATGCCATGGAAAGAAATGTTCCGTCATGGAACTATTACCCGGGGCCAGTGTAAGTTCGACTCAGACCAGCAGCGTTTCCACCCCTACGGGGAGCATTTATCAGGGACACAGACCGTTCAGGTAAGTCCGCCCTGCCAGCCTTCACTCCATAACCTTGAGGTACAGGCCTCGGGTTTTGAAACGTAATGGAACCCGTTCCACCCTGGAGACCCAGCCCGCAGAGCTGGGGGACTCGGCTCTCTCTCTGTGCCACAGTGAGGCCAGCCAGTTCCCTCCAGGGTGCAAACCGCTGGCTTCTGTCCTCCCCAAACCCCAGGAGCCCTTTGAAAACCACCTCCCTCCACTTGTCTTCCTGCCTCAGAAGAAAGAACCAGGTTGTTTCTCGCGTCTCCAGCCGCGAGCAGGAGAGAGTGAGACTGTACACTGTCCCTTCCACGATGGCGATGGGCATGCTTCAAGGTTTCTGAAATTCCTACAAATAATGCAGAATCAGGCGCTCAATGGTGTCCAAGTTTATAAATACAGCTCCTCCTTCTCCCCCCGTCAAAAAAAATTTTGAGGAAAAAGACCAGATATGTGAGGTTGATATTACGTTACCAAAACACTAAGAAATTCCTAACAATTTTGCCTCCAACACAACTCCCCCGCAAACTCTTCCCCCATCAGTGTTCCCCGATAGGCGAGTTCTTTCTGAAACAGTAAAATGGTGCCCGCCACAGGTTCATCAGAGTCCTGTTCCCACACATGCGCCCCCCGCATGAGACTGACCGTCCCTCCAGGGCAGCGATTAAACAGGATACACGAGTGGCCCCCAGGGATCGCTGTGGAAGATTCGCTACGAGCATCTGGAAATGAGTGAGCACCGGTGTCCGTGCTGATAACACAGATCCAGGGAGCTTGGTGTTGGACGAGACATTACAAATCGTTCCCCTGTGCTTCAACACTGCGGCCACGCACTTAAAATGTGGCTGTGTCCAAGAAAATGGTACATCCTTCCCGCAATGTCCCCCGCAGCCGCCAGATGGCAGTCAAGGACAGCGTCAGAGAGCCCAGGGTGTAAGGCCTTCAAAGGCTTTGGTATACCATGCCTGGCACACCTGGTTCAGGCCTGTTGTCCTGGCGTAATTATTATTAATAGCACCCCTTTTCACATATTAAAGGGGCCCAGTTTGGACAATAATCTATGCAGCCATTTCAGGTCATGACACAAACTGTGCATAGCATCTCTTATAAAAGTCATTGTTTATTAATATTCAGTTCAAGGAAATTGTATTCAGACATTTGTGAAAACGATAAGGCAGACTTTAATCAGGGACATGTACAGCAATGGGGTTTTGCAATAGGGTCATTAGACTGGGCTCAGCTCCGAATACAAATGGAAACGGGAATTTCTAGCCATCGATGGGGAGGGACAGGGCTCGGGGGGTGGAGAACTAGTCAGAGGAAACAGCCGGGCGAGGAGGGATTCTGGCTCATCTGAGCTGGGAAGATCCTTGCCGAAGGCACGCCAGGGAGACCCTGCGGGATGCTGGGGGCGAGGGATGCCCACAGACCAGGGTACTCAGATACTGAGGGTGAGGGGTCTGGCTAGCTGACTTAGCGGGATTCTTGCTAACACTGCGGCTCTTGGGGACTCCCCGAAAAAGAAGCCGAGTTGTAAAGACTCGATTCTTGAGATATAACATGAACAGAATCTTAACATTTACCTGTTAAAGGTGAGGGATATTAAATGGATGAAGGCAACCCCAAGATGTCAAGAATGACCAGATGGTCAACCAAGAGATAATTCAGCAGAGATATTCAGTTCCGGTCATTTTGGAACTGGAGCACATTCGAGCTATGCACATGGATATCCTTATAACTAGAATAAGCTCCTCTTTCTCTCTTTCCATAACCAGGGGCCTCACCCACTGGGCCCCACAGGAAGGCCCGCCCCCCAGGAGGCAGCTGTGAGCTCGGCCCCCCGGGTTAAGCAGGAAGCACCCTTCCTTGCCCTGCTCACGGGATCCCCGCACGTCCAGCTCTGCCATGGGCACCAGACTCGTCTGCTGGGGGATCATCTGGCTCCTGGGGACAGGTGAGTTGTCGGCCGGTGGATCA
>NW_011889110.1:865653-866460 GCF_000151845.1 Pteropus vampyrus | reverse complement strand
TCAGGCCCCGTGTTGGGCTGTATTCCCAGAGCCTTCCTCTTCCTTCTGTAGGCACCATGGGTGGTCGAGTCACTCAGACTCCAAAATACCTGTTCATAGAGGAAGGACGAGAAGTGACCCTGGAATGCGAACAGGATTTTAACCATGACGCCATGTACTGGTACCGACAGGACCCGGGGCAAGGCCTGAGACTCATCTACTACTCGCGAATTAAAGGAGAAGTTCAGAAAGAGGACCTCGCTGACGGCTACACAGCCTCGCGGGAGAAGAAGGCATCCTTTCCCCTCACGGTGACATCGGCCCGACAGAACCAGTCAGCTCTGCATCTCTGCGCCAGCAGTGTAGACACAGTGAGGCACAGCCACCTCCTCTCTGCACATAAATGTGTCCCAAGCCCTGCTTCCCCGCCAGGTGGCAGGGCCTTCCTGTCCTCAGTACCCGGCCTTCCTGCTTCCTCCGACCTGCACCCGCCCCCCAGGCAGCTGGGGCGCTCACCGGGCTGCGTGGAAACCGCACAAAACGTCAGCAACCCACTAGGCTAGTTTTAAAATGACATAGATCTCTATCCTTACATCTGTCATCGATCAGCTATCTATCATCTGTCATCTATCTATCTATCGATCTATTTATCGATCTATCTATCATCTATCCTCTATCTATCTATCCTATCTGTCTATCAAGTTCAGGACGAGAGAGATTGATTTTACAATCCAGCTTATTTTTTTTTCTTGTTTTCAAACACTGGGAAAGAAAAGTGGACAGAAAATGGTTTCTTCCTTCAGAAATATAATAAAAGCCCACTGGGGA
>NW_011889110.1:863416-863748 GCF_000151845.1 Pteropus vampyrus | reverse complement strand
GGGGCCGAGGCTGTGAGCTGTGTGTCTGTGGTCATGTGTGACGGGGCCCGCGGGGCCCTCACCTCCCTGCCCTCTGTTTCAGCAGGCCCCGGGCTCGGTGCGCTCGTCACTCAACAGCCCAGCACGGCCATCTGCAGGAGCGGAGGCTCTGTTGTCATCGACTGCCATGCCGTGGACCTTCAGGCCATAAATGTGTTTTGGTATCGTCAGTTCCCGCAACAGGGCCTCACACTGCTAGCGACTTCTATCCTGGACTCCAGCGTCAAATACGAACAAGGTTTCACGGCGACCAAGTTTCCCATCGGTCATCCAGACCTAAAGTACTCCAATCT
>NW_011889110.1:857450-863366 GCF_000151845.1 Pteropus vampyrus | reverse complement strand
GCGACTTCTATCCTGGACTCCAGCGTCAAATACGAACAAGGTTTCACGGCGACCAAGTTTCCCATCGGTCATCCAGACCTAAAGTACTCCAATCTGACGGTGGCGAGTGCTCAGCCTGCAGACAGCGGCCTCTACCTCTGTGGTGCTAGTTACACAGCGCTGGCCTGAGATCAGAGCCCCAGTCAAGAACCTCTGCACCAGCCCCCTCCTCCCCACCCACCCCGCACCCGGGGAGCCCTGTGGGGGGAGGCGTGGGGGGAGGGAAACCTCAGCTCCCCTGACTGAGACATCTGTGTGTGTGGTGGGGTGGGGAGGAGAGACAGACGAGGGTGTCTGTGTGTGAAGTGTGGGGAAGCTGTGGCGTTTGACAATAGCAAAATATGAATGAGCTGAGCCGATAATGTGGCCACGTGACATGGAAAATGTCCAGGGATGAAAATTAGAACACCTGGCTTTTTCCTGACTCTGTGGCATTATGGGTGTAGGCATGTGCCCAAACTCATCAAAGTCTGTATATTAAATATGTTCAGTTCTTTTGTATATCAATTACACCTCAACAAAGCTGCTGTAAAAAGATGTGTATACCCACGATCCAACAATTCCACTCTTGAGAAATTCTTTTCTAGAGAAACTCTCATATGTAAAAACCAAGGCAGATGTACAAGAATATTCAGTGTAACACTACCTTGTAATAGCAAAAAAACTATGAAATACCCAGATGCACACCAACAGAAGAACGGATAAATGAATGACGGTGTATTTCTATGAAGAAATTATACAGCAGTGAAAGCGAATGAACTAAAATGAAACGCATCTATATTTTAATGGAAATTTTATACACACTCAATTTTATAATTCTAAGTGAAGAATTATACCGCAGGAGACACATACAGAATTGCCCCATTTGCATAGTTTATTTCCTAAGTGGGGTTATTTGTTCAAGCGCTCATTTCATTGGTATGTTATCAAAGTCTTGTGTATATGTTCAATATCAATATTTTAACGTGGAGAAAACAACCTCACTGAACGACTGAATGAGTAAGGAGAAATTCATGAGAAGATATACATTAAGCTGTTAACATTACTTACCTGAAATGGAGGTGTGTAAAGGAAGAAAAAAGTCAGCAATAATAGGTCATGAAGTGCACTATTGATGAAGTGCACTATTTAAAATAAAGGGAAGAAAAAGAAAGGTTATCTAAAATAAATACTAATAAATAAATAGGCTAAAACACACCAGAAATATCAACAAGATGCAATATTCTGCAAAGTAGTCTCAGAATTATAAAAACAATAAGAGCGGGGATTTATATTATATTAAAAGATAATTAGATAATTGTCAAAAGCAATGCTTAGTTCTGAGTTAGAGACTGATGTTCAAATCAACGATAAAAAGCATTTTTCAGACAACTGCTAATGATATATTTTTATTCTATCTATCTATCATCTATCATCTATCATCTCTCTAATCTATCTATCATCTATCTGTCTATCTATCATCTATCTATCTACAGAGAAAGAGAAAGAGAGATCCAGAAAGACTATCACTAGCAGTTAGCAGTGATCATGTTTGGCAGTGATATGGTACATTTTATCTTTATTTCTTAAGTTTCTAAAAAATATATGCCTTTGTTTCTGTTAGTAAAAAATTGCTATAAAATGTTTTTACATGAATATTTATAAATGAATACTTATAAATGAATAAAATATAACCTAGTTTATTTTCTGAGCTAGAATAAAAGCTTTCCTTCTGATACCATCAAGTGTTTTTGCCCAGTTTCGTGACGATTATGAGTCTGCAAAGTGAACACGTCACCAGAAGCTTGCCGAAGGGGCATAAGAAAGCCTCATTCTTTTGCGGCTTCGACGCCACCATGTGTTCTAGGCTCCTCTGCTGTGTAGCCCTTTGTCTCTTGGGAGCAGCAGGTGAGTCCTGAGCACAAAAGAAAAATCCTGTTCTGGGTTGGCCACCCCCTTGTCCAGGTCCCTCGTGGGCTTCGTCTACACTTCTGTTTTCTTCTCTTACAGGCATTAGTGATGCCGAAGTCATTCAGACTCCCAGTCATCTGGTCAAAGGCAAAGGACAGAAAGCAAAGATGGATTGTCTCCCCCAAAAAGGACATACTGCAGTTTACTGGTATCAACAGATCCAGAACGAAGAGTTCAAGTTTTTGATTTACTTTCAGAACGAAGATATTCTCGATCAAATTGAGTTGGTCAAGAAGCGATTCTCGGCTAACTGCTCCCAAAACTCCCAAAACTCCCAAAACTCCCAAAACTTACACTGCAGCCTGGAAATCCGGTCCTCAGAACCAGGAGACTCAGCCTTGTACTTCTGTGCCAGCAGCCAATCCACAGTGCTGAAATAGCAGTTCCTCTTAGTGCATAAACTCACCATGGACCCGGCCCAGGAAGCAGGTGACGTGTTAGGAAGGGAGGAAGGAACAGAAATGAACCTGAGCTCGCTCAAGCCCCAGTGGAATTTGCTACCAGGCTCAACGGCGTCTAGCAGCAGGCAAGGAGTGATGGACAGACAATTCCAAAAAAAAAGCAAAAAAACACCCACTGGGCCGGAGTCTGGAATCGCTACCTCTCCAGCTCTCAATGTTCCTTCTCTTATCTCGTCTGCTTTATGTTTGTTTGTTTGTTTGTTTCCCTGTATCTGTCTTTCTCTTTCTCTCCAGTCCCCGTGACAAAGATAAGGTGGTTACTAAAGGTCAAAAATTCAGTTGTCATCATTCCACTCCAATAAGAAAGAGCAGCCCAGCTCTTTCTAAACCTGGGTTTGCAGTCTCAGGGGAAATAGAAGATGGACGTGAGCCCGCCATGAGCCAGCTCCTGGAGTTTGCACCCCTTGTCATGTATTTAAAATCGTGTAACTCCACACTGTTATGCATGCCATTCTGTCTCAGATTTTTCCGCTCAGCTCAAACTTCATTTTTCTATATGAACATCTAGTCTGTTGCTTCTCGATGCACGATACCCCATACCCATTCCTCCAGTAAGAGTCACCCAATTTTCCTCCAATGTCCTGCCATCATTGAAAATGCTTGTACATATAGTTTTATGTACCTGGGATTACAGGATTACATACGCAGAATCATGATTGCTGAGACATGGAATACTACATGTGTATGTTATTTTATGTATCTAAATACCAGCAGAGGGCCCTTCAGAATTGCTGTGTAAGTCTATAATCTCACTTGAAAGTACATAAGTCTTCCTCTTATGGGGTTGTCCAGTTTTCTAGATTGTGTAGAGAGATTTCGTGTAGAGAGATTTCGATCTCTCTCGGCCACTGTGATAGACCAAGAAAAAACTGAAATAAAAGTTCTAAATATTGTAAAGAAAGGAGTGAAATTATCACTATTTTCAGATTACGTAATCATTTATATAGAAAACCCTAAGGAATCAATGAACCACAAGTAGAAATAATTAGTGAATTTATCAAGATCACAGGATACAAGGTCTCCAGAAAAAAATCAAGTGTTTTTACACTGCAAACAATTGAAAAAATTAACTTCAGGAAACAATACTATATAAACAGTATCCATAACAGGAATAAATTTAGCAAAAGATGTTTAATGAAAGATCATAAAACCTCACAAAGGGAAATTAAAGAAAACATTAAAATTGGGAAGATATAGCATGTGTATGGATTGGAAATTTTATGCGTTGAGATAGCAATTTTCTCAACAAATGGTGTTGGAACGGGATAATCACATGGAAAGAACTAAACGTTACTGATATCTGATACCTTAAATAAAAATCAGTCGTGAGGTGAATCATAGAGCTATGTGTAAACACTAAAACCACAAATCTTCTAGAAGAAAACATAGGAAAACATCTTTGTGAGTTCAAGGTAGGCAAACATTTCTTATGACACAGAAAGCACTAACCAGTAGCAAAAGATCATTTCCCCTTTGGCGTTCTCTGTGCCAAAGGATGTTTGTTCTACAGATCAATAGTTCACAAATGAGAAGAGGAAATGTGGCCCATAAATCAGAGTTGAGAGTCACATGAGTCAAGTTCTCCCAGAGTACAGAGAATGTTAGCTCGTGCCGTCAACGACCCTCTCGGTTGTCCAGAAATTGGAGTGTCTTTTCAACTCCACCCCATCTGATTACGTGTCTTCTTCATTCATTTCTCTGATAATGGTCCCCCACCGCTGCTCTGGCACAGATTCTGCTCCCAGAGAGATTTCTGTGTCTCCCCTCCTTGCCTCATACCTCCAAATCTCCAAACTGGACTAGCCCTGAGACTTTGCTCTCTCAAGTGACCCCCAAACTAATAGTTTATATTCAGGTCCCGAATCTCTCTGCGGCTCAAATCACTGCCTACAGCAGGGGGCAGCAGAACAGCATGATGCTGATTTTAAGAATTACAATTTAGGGCAATGATATTTTTCCCGTTAAGGACAAACCCAAAATGATATTATTCATTATTATCCTGTTTGTATTAACGGAGTCCCTGGAGGGGCAAGTTACGGGAATAAATCTGTGTTTCTATTGGTATTATTAATGGAATATTCTACCGGAAAAGAGAGAGAAGAGGGGAGAAGAGACAGGTATATGTCATAGAGAACATATGCAGTGGGTGTACGACGTATTTGGGTGCTCCTACATAAAGCAGCAACCGTGCATCATAACATAGGAGAGAGAGAAGTAGATGCCGAGTAAACAAGATAGGCAGTAAATTGGTAATTATCAAAGCTGGAAGAGAGGGGCTCATTATACCAATACATCTAATTTGCTTTACATTAGCAATTTTATAATCGAAATAAAATACATTAAACTTGAAAACCTTCCCAATGTGATATATAGCAGAAAGGATAAGTGTAGGGTGCCATGGTAGGTCCACAGATGAGCATCGCTTAGATATGTCAGATGGGGTTTCAAGCCATCCCTGTATTTATAATCTATTTCATTGAAATATCGGACATGTTCCTCCTGAAATCAGGAACATTTAATGTTATGCTAAACTTAGCTCTTTAATGAACTCTTTTCAGTTAACTCAAAATACGACCGAAGGTGTTAAGTATTTATTTGAAATACATACCCGCATTAAGTGAATACCTTCCTGCATTGAGCCGGTATTTTCAGTAATGATCTGCATCCAGAAAACATTGGCCAGGAAAGCGGCTGGCAATCTGGAGCCAAGTTAGTAGTGCCGCCCCCTGAACACGAACAAATAAACAACGCCAGCAACAGCAGCTCTCAAACTTTATGGCGAATATATTTAAATCACGTAGCTTACCTAGACCGGAATTTAAAAAAAAAAAAAAAAATGAATAAACGCAAAAACAGAGAGAGAGAGAAACGTTACAGGGTCACAACCGTCCAAGGAGGCTAGATTCTCTTTATTTGAAAGGATTCTGAATGTTCTCCATATTCAGTTGAATTGGGAGAATGATGCTTCCTTGAACAACGGCAAGCGTAAGCCCTGGGAAGAAGGAAGAACCAGGAAGGAAAGAGGAGGGGGAAGTGTTTCCGCATCTGCTGAAATGGACCTACATACAGCTCAGTAAGCGAAGCGATACCTGCCTGAGCAACCAAGGAGGGGAGAAGGTTAGACCTTTGAGGGGCACAAGGGGGGCTGTGTCTTTCTCTGAAGCTTGGAAAGTCAGGAGGGACAGTGACATCACTGACTGGGTCCTTACAATTTCCTGTTCCCGTGCCCTGCTTCCCAATACTCAGAGCTGGAAACGTCTCCGTCCTGCCTCTCCCTGCCATGAGCTTCGTGCTCCTCTGCTGTGTGGCTTTTTGTCTCCTGGGAACAGGTGAGTTTGGGAACAGGTGAGAACCCCCGGCCTTAAATTTCCCAGGTCCTGGTTGAAGCTTCCACCTTGACCCTGAGGCAAAAGGACACTTCCTGGGATCTGTCTCCAGTTTCTGTTCTGATTCCTCACAGGGTCCA
>NW_011889110.1:847869-855111 GCF_000151845.1 Pteropus vampyrus | reverse complement strand
GTCCCTGCCGAGAACTCTCATCCACTCATCACTGGGCCTTAAATCTACTTACGCTTAAAACAACTCGAGGCCTCTCTCCTTCCTGTTTCTTTAAAATTCATCGGAAAGAATCTTCCCAAATCTCTGTGTCTATTCATCCTTCTCATCTTGTTTCAGCAGGGGGCAGTAAAATTTCATTTATTCTTCTTTCTTCCTCAATGCTTCCCACGGAGGTAAGACCAGCTTTCACTAATGACTTAAATGATTACCTTTGTCTTAAAGGAGCCCCTAAGTAAGACAAGAGTATTTCAGGATGGGTCAGTCATAACTGTCGTATTCCTTCAGGACATATGAGAGACCAAGAGTGAGCAGGAGCCCACAGGAGCTATATATATATAATACGTAAAGACCGAGGAGATGATTTTCAAATAGTGGAGCTATAATAGTCAAAACCCAAGACCCCAGGTCGGCAGTATGTAAGTGAGAATTTTCTTGAAAGTCAACTACGGATCCTAGGGAACCAGGGCAAAGGGAGCAGATGAAGGGGAAGGGGGTCCTGGGGTTAATCTTTGAGACTCACAATCAAAGCTAAAGACTTTCCTGTTGAGACAGTGAGAATTAAGACAGGTAAAGTTGTGTAATTACCACGATAGCAACGGCACATTTTCTGAGAACTCGGTGAATGTCAGTTACTGCTTCCAGCCCGTGACACGTTATCTAAGTGGGTGGCCTCACTTAATCCTCACGACACACTCTCCTGTGCCCTAATTGAGCCACTCTGTTCCCTGGGCCCTTCTTTTGAATATTCTTCTTTCTTGGCTTTTCTAGTTATTCCTTCAGAATGCACCTCGCACCTCGAAGATTGGTTCCTTTCCCAACCTTCCTAATTAGGTCAAACCTTCCTATCATAGCCTTTCAAAGCTCTGCGGTCCTCCCCCCTACAGCTTTTAAAATAGCTGCAATTTCACGCTTTGTAAAAAGAGTAGAGATTTGAGCTAAGATAAATAAGCAAAGTATCTAGCCTACTTTGGATGCGAGAAGTCCACAAACATCAGTCTTGTGATGGGTAAAGGGATATAGATGACACTACCATAGCAACGGGATAGCCATGGGGCCCAGAGAGTTTGCAAGAACTGTGTCATCACACAGTGACTTCATCAAGAACCCAGTCCACTTTCCCAGAACGGGGAGACACCCATCTTGCCCAAACTATGCCATGGCTGTCAGACTCTTCTGCTATGTGGTGACCCTTTACCTGCTGGAGGCAGGTGAGTCAAGACGTAGATTTCTCTAAAATCAGGAAAGAACATTTTTCCCTGTTCAGGGTTTGCACCTGGATCCAGCATCAAGGCCACCCTGGACTCTATTGACAATTTTTGCCTCCTTCTCTCAGGCCTCATGGATGCTGATGTTTCCCGACCCCAAGACCCTGTGTTATGGGAAAGAAGATTACTCCGGAACGTTCTCACACCACGGGCCGTGACAACATGTACTGGCAGCGGCAAGACGTGGGCATGGAAATACAGCCGATCCGCTATTCATGCGGCATTAATGTCACAGAGAAAGGAGAGCTGCCCTCTGAGTCCACTGTCTCCAGAAAAATGAAGTAGCATTTCCCGCCAACGTCCAAATCGACCAGCCCTTCACGGCCATCTCGGTACCTCTGTGCCAGCCGTGAATACACAGAGCTGCCCGAGCACCACAGCCTGCACACAAAGGGCAGTCACAAAGGCGAGGATGTCTCACCTTCCTAAACCTCTAGACTGCAGATGCCGTGGTGAATTTTTCCAGACTCCTCAGCCCTGAGGGGCCAGTGTTATCTGAGCAACACTGTCAGAGGAAAACTACCCCTGGGTCAGTCTCTCCCAAGCGGGGGGGTGGCCGAGCCCGCAGTCAGGCCCGACTTCTCCCCCGCATCTAACTGCAGTGTTCAGTTGAGGCCTGTACAAATTGTGTCCTACAAGATGAGTGGGATACTACGTGGCAGCTGCCTCATGGCTTCCTGCGGTAGAGCCTTTGCTAACTCAGAAGCATGAAAAGGTTCCTTTGGCTTTCCCCACAGGCTGTCTCTACCTCTGCCTGATGGTTCTTTCCTCGCTAGTAAAGCTCGTTTCTTCACACACAGCGTCTCAAAGTCCCAATCCCTCTTCCCACAACTTGTCTTCAAGCTCGGAATAACAGGAGGACCTGAACCGATTACTTTCTGTACTCTTTCTCTAGATTAATGAAATTTTAACTAGATCCACGTGAGACGCAAGGAACAGAAACTGTGGTTGCAAAGAAAGCTCTCCAACAACTCCCCGTATTCAGCCCCGGATGTCTGGAGCCCTCCCTGACCCCCAGGAAGCTATTCCACAGGTGGATGCTTCTTCCTACATGAATGCACTGAGTCTTAAAGGTGTCGGTCTCTATCCACACAAGACCAGATCTGGGACCTCAAATAGATCTATTGTTGCACAGGCCATGAACAAAAGTGCAGCTGTCAGCTAGGGGGCCCTATGTCTCCTAAGAAGAGGTGAGTTCTGGCCTCAGAGGCAGAACCTCTGCCTTGAGGCTTCCGGAACGTAAAGCCAGTCAGAGTCAGAGTCTTGGCCTAATCTCTTCATCATGGTATTAGTTATTATTTAAATATTCAATAGAGTGTGAATTGGACTTATCTGGTCACTTTCTAGTATTGCCGACCTAGTGAACCTCTCTAAAGATAACTTCCTAATCTGTAAAATGGAATCGATGACATGTGGCTCCCAGAGGTTTTATGGAGTCGAGAAAAATATCCCCAGCACAAAAGTTAGACTCAGTAATAAAGGATGTTGATATTAGCAGTAACGCTAGTAGTAATACTACTAGTTAACCATTTCGAAAGCTAAATCTTAATGAGTGATTACTGTTAACAGGCATTGCTATAACCACTTAACATAGTAGCTCATTTTCTCCTCGCAGCAAGTCTATAAGTACGTGCTTCTATTTGCACAAATTACAGATAGTAAAATTGAGGCACAAAACAGTTCATCGACTTGCCTAAGATGAGAGTAAATAGCAGAACCAGTATTCAAACCCAGGCAGCCTCGCTCTGGAGCCTTCCATGTTACCTGCTAACCCTGTAGCGATGGAAGTCGTTAAGGAGTATCACAAACCTCAAGAAGAACTAAGTCTGACTCAGACAGAATGCAAAAAATATAGCATGCACAAGCCCAAAAGAACCATTGTTTTCCCTAATCTGAATGGTCCAGGAAAGTCATATGACTCCCAGTGCTCTGTGAAGGGAAAGGAAGCCTCCATCTCTGCAGGACGTGGGACCTGGGGCCTGGCCAGAGACGGTGACAAGACACGCAAACAACCTATAGGCTGACAAGAGCCGGAAGAAGACCTGTTCCTTCTCCTATCCTGCCGTGCGTGTCAGGCTCCTTTAAGAAGCAGCCTTTTGTCTCCTGAGTAGATGAGGTCATGGAGCGCAAGGAAAAGTCAGATCCTGGGTTTCTAGGCTCCAGCTCTCCTCTTTCTCCACACCCCCCAACCCCGCCACTTTCTTTTTTATGGCCAAAACATTGGGCTTCCTGTTGGACACCGCTTATAACTTCTGCATCCTCCTTCCACGGGTCAGCCGGATGTCAGAGTAATCCAGAACCTCGATATCTAGAGATGTATGGTGCAGGGGGAGCATTTTTTTCAGTCTCTTTAGGACTTTGGTTATGACAGAATGTTCTGATGTGACCTAGTCCCACGGTCAAGGCTACAGCTGATCCACTGCTCCCTTCTTGCTGGCAGCCTTGCAAAAGATTCTCTGATGAGGGCAGTGTCTCTCAGAAGAAGGAGGGCTCCTTCCTGGCCCTGGAGGCGTCTTTGCACTTCTGTGCTGGCAATTCACAGCCACGTCCTCGGGCGACCTAGAATTTTAGTGGGAAAAATCATCTTCCTAGAAATAATGTCAAATAGCAGAGTCACGCCAATGACATTCGAGCTTCAGCTTCTTTGAGGTGACTAGCCTCCCCCAATTTCCTTAAAATGCTGTCTTTCTCCAAAGCAAGCATTTCTCAGAGCACTCAGCAGAGCCCTCGAAGGGAAACAGCTGCTGTGAGTCCTTGAATCAGCATCCGTCCAGATCCAATTCTATCTGGCGGACCCTCTGGCGGGACAGATCCGAATCATCACCGAAGACGTTTTAGCACCTGCTCGATTTTCCTAAGTTTCTGCACACCTGGTTGCTCCATTCCCTCCACCACAGCTGTTCCCTCCCTTAAAAACCAGCCCACGGAAAGAGAAAGGACATAGGCGTCACACGGCGAGCACGCAGAGATGTACAGCGTGCATGGGAAGGAATGGCGTTGACTAAGGAGGCGAGGGTGCTTGCAGAGGGGAATTTGAAGTCGGGTAAAAGGAGAAAATGGAAAAAGAGTTCCACGCGAAGTGTTCGGATGCAGCCCTCAGGTGTCCACGAAACACGACTCAGTTTACCGTAAGTCTCGTAAAAATTCAGAAGGCGAAAACCCGCCATATGAAAAAAGGTTATCGCGTGAGGAATATCGTAAAAGTCATCGACGCAAAGAAATGGCCGTGACGATTCTTCAAAAGAAGAACAATACGATTACGTGACCTGGAGAGATGAAACCATCACATTCTGCTAAGCCTGAGGCTTTTAATTCTTTTCTGAAGCAGTGAGGGAGGAGGGTGTGGTCTCCGGCCAGGAAGTAGGTGACAAGTGTTGGTATCAGAGACTAAATTCATCACAGTCCCAGACAGCATTCTTCATCTGACGTTGCCATGGGCAACAGGCTCCTCTCCTGTGTCATCTTTTGTCTCGTTGGTGTAGGTGAGTCCCAGGTGCAGGTGAGGGACCCTGTGACTGCCTTCCCAGGCTCTCACTACAAAACTTTTCCTCAGAAATGTGTCATCTGTCTCCCTTCATAACAAGCAGGCTCTGCTTTTATTTGATTGTTCTTTTTTCTCCCACAGGTTTCCAGGATGCTGTTGTCACACAGCTCCCCAAACACATGATCTCAGGGACAAGAAAAGAATGAACTCTGCTGTGTTCGCAGAATATGAATCATTTCACGACGTACTGGTATCGCCAAGACCCAGGGTTGGGGCTGCAGCTGATCTCCTCCTCAACTGGTCCCAACGCTATTAACAAAGGAGACGTCCCCGAGGTGGGTATCGTGTCTCTCAAAATGAACTGCAGTACTTCCCCCTGACCCTGGGGTCTGCCAGCACCAACCAAGCAAATCAAGGAGCGAGGACATCGTTCTCGAGATTCCTGACCCGTCAGATGTTCCCTCGCGAGCCTGCACCGAAGCCTTGCCTTGACCTTGACATCCCTCGCTTGTCTTTCCCCATTCCTGTCCCCACCGAAGACACCTTTCCTATTGTAATCGATGTCTTTGCCCCGGTCGGTGCTCCACTAGAGGGCATCAACGCAATGTGCATATTTTCCAAGGCAAACTTCAGTTTTCAGATCCAGATATAGGAAAACCCTGATGAAATTGAATGCTGGTCAAGAAAAAGTAACCCTCAGATCTGATAAGATCCTCAAAAGATTTTTCAGTGGAGTCTCTCAATGACTGATTACGTTTGTATAGAAAAGTAGGTAGCGTAGAGGGACTTTCTCAGGCGTGAATGTCTGAGCACCAGTGAACGAGGCGGCAGAGGATAGTGAAGAGTTTGCGGACAATATGTGGGCTCAGGATCACCCAGAGGGAGGAGGAAGTGAGCGGGGTTGAAGCAACACCAATTTCTTATCTCACAGTTCCTCATGTCACACATCCAGGCCCGTGGGGCTGCTTCTCTGCTCGGGGGTCTCAAAAGGCCAAAATCAAGATGTCATGTGGATGCATCCTCTCGTTCTAGAGCCCAGCTCCTCCTCCGGGCTCATTCCTACCCATGGCAGGATTCTGTTCCTTGTGGTGGGACTTCCGACCCTGTTTCCTCACTGGCTGTCGCTGGGGTTGCTCTCAGCTTCCCGCGGTCTCTCTCCAGCCCTCTCCATCTTCAAAACCAGAAACGCATATTAAATTCTTTTCATGCTTCAAAAAGCTCTCTGATCAGCTTCTCTGCTACCAGCTGGAGAACACTGTGCTTTTAAAGGGCTCGTGAGATTAGAAGAGACCCATGTGAATAACAGCCCGTCCGCCAAATATAATCACGGGAGCGATATCTCGTCAACTTTATAGGTCCCACCTACACTCAAAGGGAGGGGAGGATGCGCATGGGCAGAGGTCGGTGTGGGTCCTTCTTAGAACTCTGTCTGCCACACCAAGGGAGAACAAACGCCAAGAAAATCAGCACAGCCGGCCACCTGAGTCCCTCCGCTCTAGCAGTTTATCAGAGCAGCATCTCTGCACAATAATGGCGAAGCCAAGTGTGTGGGGGCCCCGCCCCTAGGAGCCCGAGCCCCACCTGCCCAGTTATCACCCTTTCCTCTGCATTTCCCATCATCCTCCCTTTTCTTACCGCATCTTGCCACAGACTTTAAGTCTTGGCGATCGAGTTTGTTTTCTGGTGCTGCTGTGACAGACTGCTACATGCTTAGTGGCTTAACACAACAGAAACTTATTGCCTTACAGTTCTGGAGGTCAGAAGTTCAGCGCAGGCCTCAGTCAGCTGGCGTTTATGTATTGAAAGGGCTACGTTTCTTTCCGAAGGCTACAGAAGAGAATCAAACTGCCTCGCCTTACCTTCTGGCTCGACTTCCTCTGTCTTCAAAGCCAGCAACGTTCCACCTCTCTGTTCCTTCTTCCATGTTCATGTCTCCCTCCAAACACAGCTGGGAAGGGTTCTTGGCTTTGAAGGACCCGTGGGAAGGGTTCTTGGCTTTGAAGGACCCGTGTCATTAGACTGGGCCCACCCGGATAACCCAAGATGCTCTCCCTAGCTCAAGGTCGGCCCATTAGCAACCTTAACCGCATTTCCTCTTGCAATCTAAACATTCACAGGTTGCTATGAATTGAATATCTCTAAGAGGCCATTATTCTGCCTGCTGCAGCAATATTCCACCAGAGGGCACTAATATATTCCTTACGATAAGCATTACATCTATCAGAAATGATAAAAGAGAAAGTTCGATAGACTCGAACACTGTGTCACTAATTAAAAGGAAACCCAATATAGCAGTATCTCCCGTGGGGTCTTTCTAAGGTTAACCATGAAGTATAGGAAAACAGAGTGACTTCCTCAGAACCCAAATGGCCTGAGCATAAGTAAAATAGGATTTGACATGAGGTGAAAGTTCTAGTCTACATCTTGGATCAGGATTGCCCTTGGGGAAAAAAA
>NW_011889110.1:838024-846434 GCF_000151845.1 Pteropus vampyrus | reverse complement strand
ACTTCCTTCTGACCCTGGAGTCGGCCAGCACCAACCAGACCTCTCTGTACCTCTGTGCCAGCAGTGAGAACACAGCACTGCACAGCCAGCTGCTCACCACACACAAAGGGCAGCCGCAGGAGCAAGGTGGCTCCTCCCTTGGGAGGCCCCACCACAACCAGGAGGAAAATCTTCCCCTACCCTCACTGCCCATAGAAGTCTTTCCCGACTCCCCAGCTTCGGGGACCCCGAGCCATGCAGGCCCTCTGCGGCGTGTCCTCCCCTCAGTTACTGAAGCAATGAGCTCACTGAAGTGGAGGCAGGACACGCTAACTGTGTCAGGTCTGGCTCCACGGGTAAGGGCTTCCTGTCCTAGAAAAGCAACTTGGTACGCGCGGCAACCCTTTCTCCTTGCTGGGCTTCGTTCCTGCCCAAACCGAACTTCCCCTTTCGATCCAATGAGTCAACAAAATCTTGTCTCGTATTCTAGTTCCCACTCCGAGATGCTTTGTCACTTGGAGGAACAGCGTCTTCTGGATTGTTTGCCAACCCTGACGTCTCTCATTTTTCTCAGCTCAGCAAAGGATCCCGCCATCTACCCAAATGCCCAAGCCAGAGACATACTCTCCTTCCACGTCTAATCCATGCCCACCCCCTGCACGTTTCCAGGCATTAAATTCCTTGCAAACTTTACCGATTTTTCTAACCTCACTGAACACACCATGGTCCAGCCAAATGTCATTTCTCACCTGGATTCTTAAACCATCTTCCAAGTAATTACCCTCTCTTCCAGTTTGCTACCTGTCCCCACCCACAATCCACTCTCTGGAGCTTAACATCCATCGGCGTCTTGCATTAACCTAGCTAAAGTCTCAAGTTGCTGTTACTTTAGAAGCCTCTCAACACCGTCCGTGGGCCGTGGCCTTCGCCTGCCTCTCTGCCTTCCTAGCGTGAACGTCCTCTTTCCTTCAGTTACCAAAGTGACTTCCAGTCTACCAGACGTATTCCACCTCTCCGCTCCCCAAGTGTGTCCTGCGCTGACTCACCCCGGGCCTTCCCCAATAACTTTCACTCTACCTGGACCCCCCCTTGCTCTCTGATCTACCTGGCTATCTGACCTACGATCCCTCCGCATATCAACTGAGAAGGCATTGCCTCCGGGAAGTTCTCCTTCAATCTCTGACCGGGTTAGTTCCACTCCTAGGCCCTCTGACAGCAGCTGGAATGTCTATGTTCATGACAAGTAGCATACTCGATTGTTTGCTCTTTAAAATTTACACTAATAGATGCTGAGGTTCATGAGAGCAGGGACCACGTGTCTACCGTTCACTTTTTTTTTAATCTTCACACTTACCAGAGTGCCTGAAGAGAGCAGCATTAGTGAATGAACAAATCAGTCTTCGTTTAGATCAGGTCCCCCAAACCCCTCCGACCAGTCCAGGATCTAAGCTCCCTGCAGACTCCTCTCCCACACAGTTTTGGGAGATTCCAGGAGTTTTAACACATGTATATAAACAAGACACGTCGCGTACTCCGGTAGAGATTCTCCTTCCTCTGTTCCAGCCCCGTGTTGCCCCTGTGCTATATGCCACCCTGACGAGGATGTCGTTGCCTCTCTTGTGTACCACTGTGCCCACGGGATCCTTTTCTTTTTCTGCTGGGCCCTAAGCTACCAGCCAGCCACTGCCGATGCCTTTGCTCGGTACCCTTTTAGTCACCAAGCGATACGATCCAGCAGACCCTGTTGCCGGATGCCATCATCACTCCCAGGTACAGTTTCCTGCAAAGTGGTAGCTCTATTAATGAAATGCAAGAGGAAGCCCTTTGCTCAAGCTTTTCCTTTTCCTTCCCTGTACCGTAGGAGCAAGATTGCAGTTCCGTTTCTCGATCCCCAAGATCTTACAGAGACGTTCAGTGAGTTTTCAGATTTAGAATGCTATTCGTAATTTAATATTAATTTCTGGTTCACTCATTGCCAGTGTTCTCGGTAGACTATTTCTACACTCTTCCCTTAAAAAATGGTTTTCTTCAGTATTCCATCCTTTTCCCTTTGCTTATTATTTTACATACTTTCCCTGAACAATATCATCCAAGTTCATCGCTTTAACAAAAATCAATATTTTAATAACTCTCCAGTTTCAAATTCTAGCCAGATACCTAATCCGAGCTCCAACACAATTTATACAACTTCCCGCGTGATGATGTCACTTAACATCTCCATCAAACTCAAGCACTTCAAACTCGAGTCACTGTCATATTCCTCAAACTTAATCCCTCTGCCAGCCGTGATGAAAACAAATGTAAGACACTCGGTTTTCCATGTCGCAAACAAGGAGCTTTGGAAGACGAGCAGGAAGCCCAGTTCAACACCAGTCCTCAAAACTGGTTCCTGAATATAACCGAACATCGATTCTGTGTATTTCACACACCACACACACACACACACGAACAAAATGAAATACTAAACATGACCAAACTTCATGAAAAAAAGTTTTAAGAGAGAGATACCAGCACATAGAGTGACACACAATCGCACAGATGCGTGTTAGATTTTTCCTGGCCATCCGGGAATCCAGGTCCCTCTCCCCTGAAAGGAGAAGCTATAATTTTCTCCCAGCTTCTTTGTCTGGGGTTGCCTACAAGTCTTTGAAGATGAAAAATAGATACGAGATATATTCTTAGTTGAACAAACATAAAAAAAAAAAAGAAAAAAAACAGTGAAAGGAAATGTCTAAGAAAAAAAGACAAAAATACGGAACAGAAGACATATTCTAGACCCGGGTGAAGCTAGGAGACCAACACGGTTCAGGGTTTGGACTAAATTAAGGAAGGTAAAAAAAGAGCACAGGGGTGCACGGCAGAGCGGGTGGGCCGGACGGTGGTGTGTGTCCGGAGACAGAATCAAAGAGAAAAAGAATATGAATATGAGAGTCATTTCCTTTCTGTCTCATAGTCCTCAATAACAGATGGATTTCGGCCATCAGACTGCAGGTGGCAGAGCGTGGTCGATGCAGGCTCGGGAGAAGGGAAACTGGCATGTCTCTCCCCGAGGAGAGTGGTCGCGGATGAAAATCTTTGTCACAGGAGAGTCAGTGGAACGACTGTAGATTTGGAGGTTTAGGTAAATTGGTAAAAGCAATTTTGAGGAGGAGTTTAGGGAGACGCTAAAAATGATAAAGATGCAAACTAAGGATCCAGGCTATAGAAAAACCTGGAAAATTCAATCACTGAACATTAATAAAAATTCGTGTGCTGCTGAAATTTAGTGGACATAGAGATGTGAGAGACTTAAGCACCTGAAGCTAATATTGTATGTCAACTGTATTTGCAAAAGGAAAGATAAATAAAAAGAAAAAAAAAATTTTAAAGGTTAACAAGGCAATAAAGATAAAATTATACCACTATAGGCCTTGTGTAAACAGAGGCCACCAGCAACTTTCATTCTGAGTTGACGAGTTGTATATAAACATCCCATCAGCTGTGACAGAGAAAATGGGCATGGCTTCTAGTCTTTGGAAGGCAGCTCTGAGCACAGACACCTGGCGGACATGCTGATGCCACAGGCTGGCTCACTGGTGTCCAGGTCTTGTTTTATAATGCCAGAGCCAACACAGACACCCCCTTCACCCCATGAACTCATTTGCCATGAGCACTGGGGCTTCTCTGTTGTGTAGCCCTTTGTCACCTTGAAATAGGTAATTCATGGGCACAGGTAGAATGTTCTTGAACTTGGTTCGCCAGACCCCTACGTCAAGTCTTTGTCTGGTGGTAATCCTTTGGCATCACTCCTAGGTATTATTTGGCATCTCTCTCTAGGTATTATCTTTTTTCATCCACAACACCCACGGGTGTTGATGTTACAACACAATATCCATGGATGCTGATGTCGCAAACATTCCAGATTATTAGGTTTGGGGGCCAGAAAAGAAGATGTCTCTGTGTTGCGACCAAAATATGTACTGTGACCTATATATACCAGTCCAGACCAGGGCCAGGGTTGAGGCTAGCATAATCTATTAGTCAGTTTGTGCCAGGATCCCTTCCCAGATAGGAAGTCCCTAAGAGATACAGCGACTTTTAGAGTAAGGTGGTATTTCTCCCAACCTGCAGACAAGTCCAGCCCCTCTCAGATCCTTCTGCCAGCAGTTAACCCACATCACAGCCCAGCCACTTCCTCTCTCCGCAGAAAGGGCTGTCGCAAGGGGTGAGTTGGCTCTGCCTTCCTGAGCCCTGCCCCTACCAGAGGAAGCCCTCAGAAGCCTTTCCCAGCTCCCCTCCCTGGAGACTAGGAATCTGTCCCTGGTCACGGCGGAGGAGAGCACCTGTGAATGAGCTGTCACCGTCCTCTTTCCCTTACTTCGCTTCTGCTGGTACAATGATGCCCTTCCTTATCGGAATTCACCTGATATAAACCCGGCTTCCCTGCACCACCTGCTAGAGGAAGCTCCCTCTCGTGGTCTGCAGGGCCCCGCTGCAGAGCCCGGCCAGCTCCCTGCTCCCCACCACCCTCGCCTGCAACGGCATTCGACTGTCCAGTTCTACTCCCTCTCCATGCAAACTGCCTTTCTAATTTCAGGCGTTGGCCCCTGGATTTCACTTCGTCAGGGCTCAGCACCTTAATGTGGAGTTGTTTAGAGTTAATTCGCAACTGCCCTTCAGTGGCAATGACCACCTGTGAACCAAGATCACATCCGATTACACACGCCATGTCTTCTGCCAGGTCTACCTGGCAAACTCTTTCTTGCCATCCAGATCTCATGACGGCTCCCCAGGTTCCCCAGGAGATCCCCGGTCATTTCCTGGACACACAGCACAGCTTTTATGCACCTCGGTTTTGCAATAGTCTCACTGTATTGTTGTCATTTGATAAAAATCTCTCCTTGGGGCTTCCTGTTCTTTGGTTTAAGGCAACGTGCCCTTCCATTTCTGCATGGGCAAGCCCCCGCCACGCGTTACGCGCCGGATGCTGAATGGCACGGAAGCTCCGTGATCCACAACTGCGTTCCCAGTCCCTGGCACATAGCGAATGTTCCATAAATATGGACACAAGGATTCTAAGACGGCTTCAAGAATTTTACTCGGGATTCGTCCTCCTTGTCTCTCTTCCCCAGCTCAAAGCCCTTTTCATAAGCAGCTTAGATAACAACGTGAGGAATAAAGTCTCCAAGAGGCAAGCTCGTCACTTGGCTGATGCTCTCATCAAGCGTAAATGCTGCCAGTTACTGCTCTAGTCATGCCCTGCTTCTGGAAAGCTCCCCTCCTATTCACACATCAAGGGACAGAATTTTCTAGCCACAGACTACAGTTTTCTCCAGCCCCAGGGATGAGCCATGGTGACCGGGGGTTGAGGGGACTTAGCTTGAGGAGAGGCCCTTCGTGGGAGATTCTGGGGACACTGGGCTCAAAATGGGGATGTTGACCCTCTGCTACCAAATTTCTGTTCTGAAGGAAGGAGACGGTGACAGAGATGCTGTGGAAGTCACCTTTCCCTGAGAATCTCAGTTTGAAATTTCTCTTCTTCATAACAGCTAAGAAAAAGGTCCAGAATCCTTTGCCTCCTGCCTAAAATGGGACAAATATATTTAACTTGCCAATGCAAATAATGTCTTAGCATCTGCCTCCTCTATGCAGTAATGTTATTCCCATTAATAGTCATATAATAATCACTAATAATCAACATACTCTTGATTTGTCCTTTAAACTTAAAAATAACCAACAATTACAACATGAGAATACATTAATACCTCTCCTTGTTACAGGTCTCATTCAAATGCAAGAAAATATTTTCTGTATGAACCAAAATTTGCACTTACCAAACAAAAAGCCTGTACTTCACAGGAAATACTATTTTCACTACTTAAAATTTTAAACATAAATAAGCTCCAACTGGTCACACAGTATGACAGAATTGAAGTGACTCGAGTTCTGTTTCTTCATCTTGACCAACACTAAGCTTATTTTAATCTCGTGTTTAATAGAGAAATATATTGTGCGGCAGGAATTGGGGAGAGGCATTGGGGAATTGGGGAGAGGCGCGTGAGTGACTCAAAACTTCAAGGAACTTATTCTTGAAATATGACTTGTCGTTGAGCCAGGGTATGACATGGGAAACAGAGGTTCTCCAAATCACTTCCGTGTAGAAACAATTCTTGTCGGGCAATAAATTATACACACAAACGTGTGTGTGCACATACACGTATATATGTCTACACACGCATGCAAGCACATAGATGTGTGTGTTTATATATATATAAGCATAGAACTTGTTTATAACTTAGGCCAATAAAAGGTTTTTTCTGGAAGGGATCTTATTCTTTTTTTTTTTTTTTTTTTTTTCGCATGGGGGAAAAATCTTTTTATTTACCTCTATGTGCCAGGGAATAATTTTAATCTTAGTCCAATATCTTTCATTTAAGCATGTCAGATTACGTTGCATATTTATAGATTTCACCAACAATAGAGGCCTTCAGACTTTACACATCTTGTGGAAAAAAAAAAAAACAGGAAAACCCATTCTAATAGAGATATGAATGATTTATTGATTTAAACCTTTTGTGTAAATAACCCAGTGAAACTGAGGTTCAAAGCATTTCCATGTTTAGTAATTGTGTCACCATGCTTGATTTACAGTAAGGTCAAGTCTGTTGGATTAAATATTAGATGTTTGCAATAATGTCAGCCTAAGGGATTTAATCTGAATGTTTAGGATTGACTACTTTATATAATTGCAAAAAAAAACCAAAAAAAACATAGAAACTGTTCTGTGGTTATGATTGATTTGTGTTGTATGTAGGCACTTCTTCAAAAATGTATATACTATTAGGAAATTTTAATAGATGATGTCAGTAGAATAACTACAAGTAAAACTTTACTGGAATATGTAAGTCTCATAGTGGTGTCCATATCTGATCATTTTGTTTGGATTAGTGGTTCACCTGGTGAGTTGTGAGGGTTTTTTGCTTTGTTTTGTTTTATTTTTGTTTTGCTGATGATAAGGACATTTAAAAAGATAGCTTTTAACATGATTTTAAGTATACAGTCCAGTATTAACTATAGGCACAGTGTCTAAATCTAGAACTTACTCACCTTGCATCACTGAAAATTCACACGTGTCAAACAGCAAGTCCCCTTCTTCCCCTTCTCCCCCCCGACTGTCCATACCCCAAACCTGGCAACCACCACCCTTCTCTCTGCTTCTGGGTGTGTGACATTACGCTAAGCAAAATAAGCCAGTCACAGAAGGACACATATTGAATGGAAGGAGTCTTTTATTACCGAAATGGTTTAGAATTTCTGGTACACGGTGATAATAAAAGCAGAATAATTTTCATTTGGGTTTTATTATTTTTAATATATCAATATGTATTACTTTATTCAGATTTGCCAGTTATCAAAATAATGTCCTCTATAGCAAGAAGGAAAATAGATTCTGGTCCATGGTCCAATCCAGAATTACATCTTGCATTTAGTTGTTGTGTCCCTTAACTCTTTAATCTAGAATGTTCCTCAGACCATCTTGTCTTTTACAATCTTGACACTTTTGAAGAGTACAAGCTGGTTACTTTATAGAAGATGGAACATTTTAACATTATGGTAAAGCATGTTGAAGGTTAGATGAAAGCATTAGATGAAAATAATTTGTACTTTCCATGTTCTCTTGGTAGCACATTTTCAAGCTTTTTGCTATAAAAACTTTCAATCCCAAATGCAGAGAAAATCATAAAATAAGCCATTTTATCCAGAGTCAATAATTAACATGTGGCTAACTTTCCTTTTTCTATTCCCAACATTTTTAGTTGATGTATTTTAAAGCAATTTCTAGACATCATAATATTTTACTCCAGATTTTAGTAAGCTCCAAAAAATAAAGATGTGTTTTTATGTAACTATAATATTACCTTACCTAGAAAAAAAATTATTTGCAGTTCCTTAATATTATATACAAAATCCCCGGTTACCTTGAAAATGCGCTTGTAAATTTGGTTTTGCATTCGAATGCGACATCTCTTAATATTTTCCTCCTCCTAGTCCTCCTCCTTCTTCTAATTCTCTGCAGACGATGCACCCGCTACTGCTTGAACCTGGGGCCAGCCATGCCCACAGCCCCGTCGGTCCAGCACTGTCCCGCTGCATCGCCAGGTGGCCCTGCACACGTGGGCACTGGCACCATCGTGTCTCCACTGTCAACTCAGGAGACAGAAGGTGAAGGTGTGTTATAAAAGGAATTATCCCATTGCCCGTGGAAACAGTCACATCTCTCCATGTACCTACGTTGGTGGAGGCAAATCAGTGACGACTGGAACGGAAACATCTCTGACGAAACATTTTCAGCACACTGCATGTGGACTTCAGGACGGTCATGTAAAAATGAGGACTGAGGGACAGCTGATGCTTTCCAACATAGGATGCCAACCTGGATGCAAAGATGCGC
>NW_011889110.1:834051-836754 GCF_000151845.1 Pteropus vampyrus | reverse complement strand
TGGACTTCAGGACGGTCATGTAAAAATGAGGACTGAGGGACAGCTGATGCTTTCCAACATAAGATGCCAACCTGGATGCAAAGATGCGCTCAGGATGGCAAGGACCTGCTGGAAAGCCCATATAACTTCCTACACGCTAAAGCCGGTCACTGAGGGACGCGACAGGAAGTCAGAACTTGAACTGGAACACGAAGCCAGACCTATTTCTTCTGGCCACTTCTGGTTAAGAGGGTCCCTGGGAATTCCAGGAGACAGGATTGACAGTTAATGTTAGAATGGCACTAGAGTTTGTAGCTTTTTCTTCCCACTAGGGAAGCAGGGCCAGGCTCTGCTTGGGTGAGGTCCTTGTTACAAAAGTATTGTGAAACTTAGAGAGGGGATCTCGTAGGCACCCTCTGCCTGGCACATACCAAAATCCCAGATTCCAAAGAGCAAACTGGGTGTTCAGCATAAACCACATGCTTTGAGCAAGCAATCTAGACATGATGAACTACACTTACCAGTTACCAAACAGTGAGAAGACTCCCAAAATGCAGGTTCCCGGATGCAAGCCGAGCGCCTACCTTGCAAGCAGACCCTTCTGAGATAGCTATCTTAGTCCTCTTATGTTAACTTTTTTCTTCGCACACACACACACACACACACACACACACACACACACACACACACACACACTGACACTCCCATGAGGAAAAGGGAGGCTTTCACTCTAGCCCTGCTCAACTCTCTAGAATCTCAACTAGAATCTCAAGGATGGCTGAGGGATCGTGAGTGTGGGCAGGGACAATGACATCATAGACAATCAGCCTGTAGTCTGGGAAAAGACTCATTTTTGCCTCGAACCTGCCATGGGACTCAGACTCCTCTGTCGTGTGGTCTTTTGTTTTCTGGGAGTAGGTAAGTCTGGGGAGTTGGCGACAAACCCATGTCTCATTATTTCTAGACCCTGGATACAAGATTTTTTCCTCATTGGCTTCTTGATGACTTTTTTTTTTCACCTCTTTGATCCTTCTTTCATAGGTCTCATGGACACAGAAGTAACCCAAATCCCAAAATATCTGGTCAAAACAATGGGAGAGAAAGTTCTGATTGAATGTTTACAGAATATGGGCTACGACAGAATGTTTTGGTATAGGCAAGACCCAGGTCTGGGGCTGAGGCTGCTCCACGTCTCCTACGGCGTTGACAGTAAGGAGAAAGGTGATTTCCTTCACGGGTACAGTGTCTCCAGGGAGAAGAAGGAGAGCTTCCTCCTGACCCTGGAGTCTGCCAGCACCAACCAGACATCCGTGTACCTCTGTGCAGTATATCCACACCGCTTCACGGACACATCCTCTCTGCACAAAAAGGGCACGTGTGTGAAGGAAGTGAGCCCAGCTCACGGCTGAGTTACGCCGGCTCCTACGGCACAACCTCCTGTGGCAATTTGAAAACAGGTGGCCACTTCCCAGGGGAACCACATCCTGGAGAACTTGGCCAGGAGAGCATAAGTCGCCAAGTTGGGGGCCGTTCTGAAGTTAGCCTCCCTGGCTTTGCACATTGTCCCCAACCTAACCTCATGAGACTCTACCCCAACCATTTCTTTTAAGTCAATTTTTCCTTCACTTTCCTATCCTTGTCCCTCTTACTAGACACATTAGCCACCTCGCTCTATGTTTTTGCTCTAAATTGGTATTTCACTAGAGGGCGCTCACACATTCTAAATTCCTTTAGATAAATTTTATTGTCCATGTGCTGATTCAAGAGAAAGTTTGTGAAATTTGAATTCTGTTCATTCGGTCTAAAAAAAAAAAAAAAAAAAAAGAAAAACTCTGATAAAAATAAATCTTTCTCCAGGTTCTCTAAATGGTCACTGTTTTGTTGGAAAACTCTCATTAGGGAAGAAATAAATTATGATGCAGAAGTGGTAAGAATTCGTAAGGTTTTATCTGTACTCACAATATTCTGAAGAAAGTATCTGATTTATTTTTAGAAACATCTACTATCCTATTGAGAATACAAGAGAAATGTAAAGGGTATTAAAAATCTTGGTAGATTTCAACAGGCATATGCATTTGTCAAAACTTACTCGATGATACTCAAGAACTGTGTATTTAATTGTATGCAAATTCTACCTAAAGAAAGAACCATAAATTAATATTAAGCTTTAGTTAATTATATGCATGCTGAAGTGTTTACGGGTGAAGTATGCTTTCAACTAACTTTTAAAAAGATCAAAAAATTGGATAGATGAACAGATAGATGATAAAGCAATAGGTAGGTTGATCTAAGTAGTGGAATCTAGGTGGTGGGCACATGCGCATTCATTTGATTACGTTAAGTTTCTATAGCGATTTGAAAATTCTCATAATAAAATGAGAAATAATAACGAGGCAAATTTGTATGTACCGATATGAACTAAACTCATAAATATAGTGATAAGAATACATTGTTAATTAAAAAAAAAAAGTATAGGACTATTTGGGCTGTGTAAAAAAAAAAAAAAAAAAGGACCAATCAGATACATGTAAATTTGAACAAGCCAGGAATATATTTCTAGTAACATATATAAGAAACTTGCTGACTCGCTGCTTCTGAAAAAGGTAACTTACTTTTTGCTCTTCATTTTGTATTTTTTGAAATTTTAACCAGGTACGTGTATTAATTCGATAAATACATTAAAATGATACGAATATCAATAAGTAGAAAAGATTGGGGATTCTG
>NW_011889110.1:830008-832754 GCF_000151845.1 Pteropus vampyrus | reverse complement strand
GGAGTATGTGTTGGAGGAGGAAAAAGGAGTACACTCTGAGACAACCGAAATGAAGACTCAGCAGGCAGTTAAATTCTGAGTCATAAGGTTCCCTCGTATTCTAAAACTTTAGTTATTCGAGGTCGATGATGCTTTCCCTTCTTGCTTTATGCCCAAAGTGTAGCATATATGTGGTGCTCAAACATGATGGATGGGAGGTGGCATATGCATGGCGGACGGATGGCTGCTGAATGCTGGGACGCCTTGTCAGTGAAGATCCATCCTAAGAGTCACACAGTTCCACTAGGGGGCAGACTAATTTGGTCTCCAGTCTCCAGCAACTCGACTTCAGACTACAGGAGGGGAACAGAGGGCCAGCAGGGGGGGAACTACACAGTGGTGAGGAAAGATGAACTTGAGTTTGACTTCCTAGTGCCTTTTCTCGGGGAAGAGGAGAGACCTTCACCTAAAGATGCTGACTTTCCTGCTACTTCTCTTGGGACAAGGTATGAGCCCTGTCCTGTGGGGAAGTCTGGGGTTAATACTGATGCTGAATAGAGGAGTAGAGGGTCTGAGGCCTTTGGTCAGGGTGGTGGGTGATGGGGAGATGATTAGAGGGTTCTTACAGAATAACAGTTGGCAGAACAAAATGGAGGCAGTACGTCTGGGTTCTTTGGGAGGCAACGTGATATTGGAGGAAATAGTAAAAAGACCTTCCTGGGGACAAGCTGGTCAACCCTCATGGGTTTCTCTATCTCTCTGTAACTAGGCTCTGTGTTTGGTGCTGTCCTCTCTCAAAAGCCAAGCAGGGACATCTGTCAACACGGGACCTTCACGATGATGCAGTGTCAAGCTGATCGCGAACTTAACTTGATGTTCTGGTATCGTCAGCTTCCAGGACAGAGCTTGACATTGATTGCAACCGCAAATCAGGGCTCCCAGGTCACTTATGAAAGTGGATTTACCAAGGACAAGTTTCCCATCAGCCGCCCAAACCTAACATTCTCCGTTCTGACTGTGAGCAACCTGAGCCCTGAAGACAGCAGCGTTTACTTCTGCAGCGCTGGAGACACAGTGCTGGGCAGGGATCGAAGACCTGAGCAAGAACCTCAGATCCCTCCTCCCCAGCTGTCATCCAGATGAGTTTGAAGACCCTGTCGAGGCAGGCTGGAGGGGAAACCACAGCTCTGGGGCAGAGATGGCTGCTCGCGTGCTTGTGGGTGAGTATGAGCATAGATGTATAGATTGGGGATGGAGGGAGACTCTGCAGGACTAGTCGGAGGGCTCCATCCACAGACAAGAAGATTGGCTACTGGGAGGCTGAAGATAAAATTGATTCCAGAAGAGTGTTTAGAAATGCTCAGTAAAGACAGTCAGATACAGTTTGCCTTCAACTGGCAGAGTCAGAAATACCCCTTAACTATTTTATCCTAAGGCTATAGTTAGCCTGTTCTCTACCAATATACTTCAGAAGGCCCTTCGTCATCTTAGTATCATACTCGTCCATTGCTCCAATGGCATTATGCTGATTGTTCTTCACAAACAGAAACGATAAAGCACTCTAGATGCCTCACTGTGACATATGCATAATCCAGACCAATGTAAAATCTGCAAAGTTCAGGGACCTGCCACATAGATGAGCTTCGAGTGAGTAGTCCAGAGGTGTGGGACATATTGGAACATCCACTCTAAGTGAGAGATAAGCTGCTACATCTTATATCATCCATCATGGAGAAAGAGATGCGCCTGGCATTCCCTAATTAGAGAGTCTCAAGGCAAATGTAAAGAGTTTTTGGTGCTAAACCATACTCTCCTCTACCTGCCAACAACCCTTCTGCCTTCGAAAAGCTGCTCCTGGCTCTTTACTGAACTCAACACGGCACTCAGAACTGGACGTTATCTGATCCACAGACTGTAAAGCTGGACAAGCACAGAGTTTTCTGTTTCAAGTGGAAAATGTATAATCAAGACTCAAACATAGCTGGAAGAAGGGACAATTTAATTTCAAGAGCAAGTCTCAGCCTCGTGGGACCTACTCTGCTTCACTCTTTGACCCTCAAATCACACCCAAGGCTTCATGGGAAATTCCTATTTCTAGTCGGAAGAAAACATGGGCCTGTTTTCTAGATAGGTTTGTTCTTTATTTCTGAATGCTCACTGCAGTTGAACACAGTGTATTTCTGAAGGGTAGTGGCGAAGGGAAATCCTTTGAAAGGCCAGAGCTTCAGCCCGTAGATCTGGTTGTCCACATTTTATAGCAGGACAGATGGTCCGAGGTATAGATCTATCCTCTGTTCATCTTTCTCTCACACTATCATCTAGACTCTGAACTATTCATTCACATTTTCTTTTTTGCCTCTCTGTGCTGCATTATGGGTCATATTCTTCAACTTACTGTCCAGCTTACTAATTCAAATCTCAGCTCCAATAAACCATTTAACCTTTCAATTGACTTTTTAATTTAAACTTTTTATTTCTAGGACATCTACCTGGGTCTTTTGCAAGTACAAGTGGTCTTTTTTTTTTTTTTTTTTTTTCGATTGGTCATTTTTTAAAGCATCTTGCTCCTCCTGTATCTTTAAATTATTTTATTTGTTAAGGATATTAAGCTTCCATTTAGAATGTTTACCTGTTAATGCCAACATCTGATGACTTTTTGCATTTGGTTTTGATTGTACGTTCTGCTGACTCTCACTCAAGGAGGCGTATTTCCTTGTGCATCATCTAATTTGATATTACGAATTCATCTTGGGGAATTCTTTAAATC
>NW_011889110.1:810849-829248 GCF_000151845.1 Pteropus vampyrus | reverse complement strand
TTATTACAATAGATTCTCTTTGTTTTAGCTATTTTAACTATAAGATAATGCAGGTTATTGTAAAATGCACAGATTATTAAAATGGGGAAAATTAAAATCACTCATTTGAGTATGTTAGATCACACAATACATAATTTTATAATTTATTCTCTTAGCTCAACAATATTTCATAAATACTATTTCATGTCCAATACACTTTACATGAACTTTTATAAGAATAGTTCGATACATCGATGACCATTTTTTATATATCAGTTTTTACAGTCAAAACCAATGGCAAGGTAAAAATCCATACGCCAAATGACAGTTACGTATTTAAAAAGCAATGGTCACGTGCGTCAATTTATTTCTGTTATAAACTCAGCAAGGAATAACAACAGCCTTCCTTACCCCACCTTCACATGGCTGGCTCCTCCTTATTCAGAGCTGAACTCAAATATCATCTCCCCAAACAGATCTTTCTTGACCACCTTACTGAATGTAAAACCTGTTGACCAGGCCACCAGTCACATCTATTATCACTTTATCCTACTGTAATGACATCATCATTGTCTGATATAACTATATGTACACTATATATACATTATATATTTACATATATTCTTATTTATTGTCTGTCTCACATTGCTATACACACAAATGTAGGTAAATGCCACGATGGCCAGGGCCTTTTCTATCTTCTTTGTCATGTCCCCCTGTAGCTTAGTAAAACCACGGGAGCATCACAGGAATTCAGGAAATGTTTACTGAGTGTATGAACTGAGTCGTGTTCCTTCAAAATTCACGTGTTGCAGTCCTAACTCCCAGGATTTTGGAAGATGACTGTATTTGGACATAGAGTCTCTAATGAGCTAATTAACTGAGGTCATTAGGGTGGGTCCTAATCCAGGCTTTCCGGTGTCCTTATCAGAAGAGATTAGGACATACAAAGAGACACACCAGGGCTGTGCCCACAGAGGAAAAGTTGGCGTGAGGCCACAATTGGAAGAAGTCCATCTGCAAGCCAAGGACAGAAACCTCGGGGGAAAACAATCCTGTCAACCTTGATCTTGGACTTCTAGTTCCCAGAACTGTGAAAAAATAATGGCTGTTGTTTAAACCCCGCCCCCCATCCCAATCTGTGATATCGTGTTATGGCATTCCTAGTGAACTAACACACCAAGCGGAGAAATAGGATTCAGAAGAAAAGAAGGAAATTTGGCCAAGCAGTATGGACATCCCTGGAGATAAACTCTACAAAAGCATTTGAGTTTAGACAGTGTAAGCTCATAAAGAAATGAACTAGAAGGGAAGGAACAGAAGCTTCAACCCTTATACCTGAATAGAAAGACAGCCCGACCACGTGTGCCAGCCCACTCTGCTGCCTTCCCCAGGGTTGGGAAAGGGAACAGATGTTATGGGTTCTAGATGCATACGCCCGGAACCTGCTCGAACACGTGGCCCTGCAGAAGATGGTCTTCAACTTGGAACTGTGTCGGTACCTGTGTGGGTGAAGGACTCAGTTTTGAATCTAGGGATCTTTTTGCAGAGGCTCCCGGACAGGTTGGCCTGTAGGAAAACAATCTAGTTTTTATAAGCCAAGTTCATAGAGAAACTCCGACTGGCTTCTCACCAAACTGAGTTTGTGGAGCTCGATTTGGATCGAATATGGTTTAGAAAAATAAATACACTTGTCATGTATTAAACTCTGAGTACCACTGAGGTGGTCATGACTGTTAAAATAATAACAGCCCACACGGGGGTCCTCCGAGACTCTCTCCTGCTTACTCTCTTCTTCCACTTACTCTCCAGCAGGTGCTGAAGCCACTTAAGCAGCTCTCATAGGTCCAGGGATGGGACAAAGAGTGAATGAAACGTGAACAGAAAGATCAGTCTGTGACAGAAACCAACCTAGATGAAAAGCCTCGATCGCTAGAGGCTTCCCCAATTCACTCCTCTGCGGAAGCTGGAAGAACACATGAAATATGGAAATGGACTTGCCTCTGGGCGTAAAACATGCATGTCTTCCGTGGCTTCCAGGCGGGGAGCAAGAGGGATGGGGGCAAGACCGGAGGCCACTCCATTCCGCTCGTCAGCCATGACCATTCTACACCTCATCTCACTCAATGGTTGTGGGTCGCACAGAGCACCCCTTCACTATCCAGATTCGGTGACACTCCCCCACCCCCCAGGCTGGAGTAGTCAAGAAAATAGTTCTTATTGGATAAAGAGAAATTGTGCCATGGGGGAAATAGGTAGTTTAAAAAAAATAACAGAGGAGGAAGGGAGCTGGAGTTGGGAGGGAAGACCACCTGGAATTTGAAAATCTGGTGGAGAGTGGCCAAGGACACTGGGGCCCTAGGAGGAGCTGACTAAGAGCTGAGGAGAAGAACCTGAGCTGGGGGCACTTGGGGAGGACAGTAATTTTTTTTAAAAAAAAAAGAAATGAGTAACTCGGAATCTGAGCAAAAGCTGCTTTACAGACCACTGGCAGGTTCGAGATTCAATTACATAGCAACGTGATGGAAAATGAACAGCACGAAGAGGGAGAGGTTCTAGTGTCATCTGTCCATGCCTTAGCCAGGTGACCTTGGAGAAGTTCACTTAACCTCTGAGCTTCAGATTCTCCATGGACGAAAAGAAGAATAAGAAGAAAACGGCATCAGCCGCCTACCTCGTGAGGCTGCACTGAGGACAGAATAAGAGGAAGAGACGCCGAAGAAGCCATGGTCGGTTATGCAGGTTCTAGCGTCAGACTACCTCGCCCAGATCCCATCTCTGCACCTGACCGGCCGCATGGCCTCGAGCACGGTACTTCACCTCTCCAAAGCTCATTTTGTCCTCTATGAAATGGTCGTCGTTGTGATAATAAAGTGAAAAAGGGGCCATGACAGACTTACGCAATGTTTTTAGTATAGTAAGCATGGACCAACGGTTCATCATTATCATATTTAAAAGACGGTAGTTTGCTCTATCGAGCACTTCTACAATCTAGCAGGATGTCTTAGAAAAATAGGCAAAGGAATCCATAGTCCAGAATGAAGGGTACCAAGAGCCACACAGACTTATCCAAATTAAATTGGGGCAAAGGTGGACCTCAATCCATCCTGTACATCAGACCTTGGAGTGTGAGGTAATTAATTATCTCTACCTATACCCATCTTCTCTGCCTGTAAGGTGGTTCCAGCTACTTGGAGGAAAACTGGCCTATGTTGTGGATGTGATAGTTTATTGTAAGAAGTAGCACCCCAAAATATCAGAAGGCTAGTTAGTCTTAAGGCTTTAGACACAGAAAATCCCCCAGCTCTTGGATAGTTCCCTTTTATACAGCATCAGAGTCACAAGCATCAATCCAAAAAATGTCCCCCTTGTCCCAAAATAATTTCCTGTCTTCTACCAAGTATCACCTCCCCGTACCTGTCCAGGGCACGCTGATACCTACAATAAGTCTCTCTCCTGATCCTCTGAAGCAGAACTTCCTGTGAAGCCTCCACAGCAAGGTGATAAAACAAAATAGCATATCTGGTAACATTACAGGATGATTGCCTATGACCGAGGCTCCATAACCTGGGTCAGCTACCTGTGAGCACAGAGAGATGTGTCACCCATGCCTTAGATGGGCCTAGAGGGGTCTGGAGCCATGGCAAGGTAAGGCTCTGAGACCAGGTGCCAGGTTTGAAGATTAATTCAATCTTCTATTGCTGCCAGGGAGACAAGCATCAGAAGAAATCAGGATGTAGTTTGTTTGTCCTCTGACTTGTTCCCAAGTAAACCACCTTTTAGATGCCACCTGTGGCAATTCTCATGCTTCACACTTTCCATGTCTTCCTGGAGCCTTGAGGTCATTTTTATATCAGTATTTTGGAGCAAGACAGAACCTTTCTGATCCTTAGTCTCATCTGCCATAGAGGGAAATAATTTTGTTCTGCATACCTCAGAATTAAAACATTTGTGAAGTCAAACTTGAAACTCAACACAAATGAAAATCAGTGTTCGTGTGTGTGTGTGTGTGTGTGTGACTGGAAACTCTTTAAAAACTGTCAGGCCCTGTACAAATACTATCCCCACCCAGATATGAGCCCGTCAGAGGTGAGAGGGTGAGCTCTGAGCAGTGGGTCACTTAGGGAGAAGCTGGCTTCCAGCCATGCGGAGAACTGCACCAGGAGACACCCCATGGCTCCCTCTCGACCCCATGTGTCCCACACTGGTGTACCCCCAAATCGCTCTGGCCGGGTCATAGCCTCAATAAATTATAAGGCTGTGTCTTGGCGGCCATGCAGGTCCCAAACCGAGATCATTTCTGGGAACATTTGCTCTGTATGGAGCCCAGCACGATAGTTTCATTGCATCTAAAGTAGACAATTTCAGAATTCCCCTCTCTTCTTTATCGATTACCTGGTACTCGACCCCTTTATCCCATGCTAATCCCTCTGCCTACTGCTGATTCTCTGATCAGAACCCAAATTTACCGTCGTCCAAACCCTTTCTAATGTCTGATCTGGAGCATGTAATTCTAGGTCAGGCTGTCAGCTCCTAGCGTGGGGGGCGATTTTCATCACCGTTAGTGCAGACTCCCGGGGTGACAAGAAGGCGGCTGAAAGAGACCCCCATGACAGGGTGAGTGGTGAGAAAGACCAAGGTCCCGATGGGGAAGGACAGGAGGAATGTGGTGTTGGTCTTCCATCCCCAAATGTATCATCAGACACCTACTTAACCTTTGCCCCCTCCATAAGGTAGAGACACCTACGTAACCCTTGCTCCTCTCCATAAGGTAGACACCTACGTAACCCTGGCCCCCTTCCACAAGCCTGGGTAGAAAGGAGAGCCAGCTGACTCCCAAGGAACTCTGCCTCTCCCTTTCATCACCTCTTGACATTGGGATCCTGGTTCCCCAAAGCTTAGATTTGACCCTCCTGTCCACTGGTTCAGACTTGAGAGAGGGGTCTTCATGCTCACAGACGTAGACTTAGAGAAGACTTCTTTCTTATCAGGAGGCTCCGGGATACACATCAGCCAAGTTCGCTACGAACATCGGCCCTTCCTTAGTAAGTGGAATAAATCTCCACGAAGCCAGAGGGTTTCTAGGGCCCTAGGTCAGTCTTCCTCCTCCTAAGCCTCATCTCTTCAGCTTCACGAGGCCCAGCAGTGATATGTAGGGGGGCTTCGCTTCCCCTGTTCACCCCATCCCAGAGTCCTTCTAGGAATCAGCTGGTCTTCCTTTTCTTATCACCTGTAGGTACAAACCCACATTGTGGCCAAACACAGCAGGACTGATGCAAGACTCTGGGAAGGGGAAAGCTGCAGGTGTGTTTGCACTGGGAGGAGCGGCGACCCCCCACCCGCACGGGCACCCCCTCTCCCTCACCTTGGGAGGTATAAAGGCTCTCCACCACCCACCCAGCTACACTTCTGCAGCCATGAATCCTCTCCTGATCCTCGCCGTTGTGGGAGCTGCTGGTGAGTTCCGGGCGTGGCTTCAGGGCCCACGCTTCCTCTCTCCTGGCAGAGATATGAGCCCCACCGCTTGCGCTGCCTGTCCTGTTTCTGAGACGCCGTCTCCCCTGCCCGCACCCTTCCTTCCCATTCCTGGGCTCTTTTTAAGCCTCGCCTCTCTCGCCTTCTGCCTGACGCCTCTCCCGGCCCCATCGCTCATCCAGGCTGGAAACGGAGACAGGCGAAGGTGGTCCAGGAAACAAACCAGGAGACTTGAGGCTCAGCTCTGACAACTCTGGGCCAGCTCCGCCATAGCTGTTTTTAAGCCCAGACCCACCTAGGGAGGCTGAGAGAACACTCATGCCAGAGTCCTACGTAGCCCTAGAAATGCTGACTTATTTGGCCTGGGGTGTATCCTGTGCACTGAATTTTTAAGCTTCCCAGGTAGTATTAAGCTTCCCAGGTGTATACAGCCAAGGTTGAGAGCATTATTCTATCCTATTGGCCAATAACAGCACCTACTTTGGTCCATGCCTGATGGGCCTGGGGCCGCCCTCCCTGGCCCCAGTGCAGAGATGCGGGCTGTGGGAGAAGCTGGCTACAGTCGGAGCTACACAGCCCGGAGACTTTCCTAGCCAGGCTGACCCGTCCTGACAATCCGGGGCTCCCAGGGCCGTGGGGAAGAGAGGAGTGAGGAGCGAGAGAGAGGGAAGCATCGGGTGGGTGAGAAAACCACATTCTGAGCGCTGTGAGGGGGTTTCGTGGATCCTCGTCCTCTTGGTGCCCCAGGAGAGGTCTGGGCTGGAGCCCTGCAGGGTCCCTGGCTACGGGCCCCGCAGACACACAGAGACTAGGAGAACCACATCCACTGGTAGTGGCTAAGGATGGCAGTGCTTCCTCGCTGCCTGTCACTGCTGTGCTTGTCGAGGGATGCTCATTAGCACGATCCAGCCACAGCGCCTGGGGCTCGCCCCTCTCACCTGCTGAACTGGCTTTTCCCTCCACTCAAGTTGCTTTCTCCACTGATGACGACGACGACAAGATCGTGGGGGGCTACACCTGCAAGGAGGGCTCCGTCCCCTATCAGGTGTCCCTGAACTCTGGCTACCACTTCTGCGGAGGCTCCCTCATCAGTAACCAGTGGGTGGTGTCCGCCGCTCACTGCTACAAGTCGTAAGTGCTGGGCCCTGACCGCGGAGCGGTGGCCAGCCCTCTCGGAGGGCATGGCTCAGCCCAAGGGACACCTGGAGTTGGGTGAGATGGGTGATGGAGAGGAGAAGTTGTGGGGTGAAGAGGGGCACACGTAGGAAGCCTCTCACACGCACCCCCAAAAATAGGTAAAACAGCAGGGGTTACAGGTCATAAAAGCAGGGAGGGACTATTTGGGGTGTACAGCCTAACGGGAAAACAGGCAAGGACTTTGCACAAGTAACCTTCGCCAGGTGGATGCATGTAAAACCACCTAAGACATGTTCGAAAAATACCGATGCCTGGGTCCTATGCCAGAGCAATCGCTCCGGGTTTTCAGGAAGAGGGGTCTGGACGTGGGTGAGGTTGGTTTTGTGTTCTCCACCTCTGGTGAGTCTGCGCTATAGCGGACTGAGGATCACTGCCTGGACCAAGGATCCTCAGAGCTGCGCGGGCGTCAGAGTCACGTGGAGGGCCCCCTGGTTCGGAGCAGCCCTGTCCCACCCCCAGAGCTTCTGATTCAGTAGGTCCGGGGTGGGAACTAAGATGTCCTACTTCTAACACGTTGCCAGGTGGTGCTGCTGCTGCAGGTACAGGGGGCCACACCTTGAGACCCCCCAGATTAGGTCGCACAGAATGACCTTGCTTATCAGACCAGGAAGGGAGGAAGTGGAAGTCATGGCTGTCCTAGCAAAGTTACAGAGGACGAGGCATGCCCGTGTGACACCGGAGGGTTGGGGGGATGGGAAAGGTAGCTAAAAAAAAAGCAGATGGGGGAACCATCGTCCCGCTCCACTACCACCAACCTGTGAAGCAGAGAGGTGCTTCAATCACTCCCGCACTGCCCCCCACCCCTCTACTGCCCCGGCTGTCGCCACGCCCTCACCCTGAGCGGAGCCGGGAGCCCGGGGAAGGTGAGGATGTGGAGAAGAGCCCTCCCCACGTTTCCCTCCCGCCAGCCGCATCCAGGTGAGGCTGGGAGAGTACAACATCGAAGAGGAGGAGGGGAACGAGCAGTTCATCAACTCCGCCAAGGTCATCCGCCACCCCAGCTACAGCAGCCAGACCCTGGACAATGACATCATGCTGATCAAGCTGTCCTCGACGGCGGCCCTCAACAGCCGGGTGTCCACCGTCTCCCTGCCCAGCTCCTGCGCGTCCACCGGCACCCAGTGCCTCGTCTCCGGCTGGGGCAACACCCTGAGCTCTGGAAGTGAGTGGGGCCCTCGCGGCTGCAGCCTCCGACTTAGCATTCCCCGTAACCGAGGGTCCCCTTCCCCTTCGCTTCCGGTCTGCAGGTGACGTCTAGCGTCCACTGCGCACGGGGTTCTGTGCTCCGCACCAGAGAGGTGCACAGTCTGCAGGCACCGACCCCGGAACGGAAAGGCAGGACCAACATCGCACTTGTCATCTCTCTCTAGGGAGAGGTCCGCGATGGTCGTGCTGGGAACGAAGGCTCACGGCTCCTCACTGGGGTTTTACATACTTGGGCTCCTCTCCTCGCCGCCCTCAGTGGTCAGCCCTGGGTTACCGTCCCCCGTCCTGGCCTGACCCCCATTTCTCTCTTCCTTCATCTCTTTCCACTTCTCACAGCCAACTACCCCGACCTGCTGCAGTGCCTGAACGTGCCCGTGCTGAGCCAGGCCAAGTGCGAAGCCGCGTACCCTGGGCAGATCACCAGCAACATGTTCTGCGCTGGCTACCTGGAGGGCGGCAAGGACTCCTGCCAGGTGATTGTCTCCTTCGTGCACTGAGACCCCGGGAGTGGAATGCGAACCCCCAAGACTGCTATAGTCTATATGTGTGTAGTATATATGTATATATATGTACACATGTGTACACACACATATATATTACACATATATATGTATATATATTACAGATATATGTATATATATATTATGTATATATTACACATATATATAGTCTATAGCCAAAGGGCTATAGTCTCCCTTTCCTACAAACCTGTCCTACCTTCTTGCTCCCCAGGGCGACTCTGGTGGCCCCGTGGTCTGCAACAATAAGCTCCAGGGAATCGTCTCCTGGGGCTATGGCTGCGCCCAGAAGAACAAGCCTGGCGTCTACACCAAAGTCTGCAAATTCTTGGACTGGATTAAGAAGACCGTGGCCAGCAACTAAAGCCCCCACCCCTGTCCCTCTGCCACCACTAGGCTAATAAAGTGACCTTGCTCCAACCGCCTGTGTGTGTGCCTGTTCCCTCCAGACCCCGGCTCTGGGAAATATCCTCCTACCTGAGGTTAGATGGGGTCCTGCCCCTTACAGAGGAGCAGGGCAACCCCGTCTAGGGAAAGACGGAGCACTTTGGCCTCTTCTGAGTACCCTTGTCACTCGCTCTTACTCACCCAGCTTGTGCTCCCTCTTGGCAGCAGAAAGCCCACTGGCCCCTATTTCACGTGTCCGAGGGAGACAAGGGAGGCTCCTGGGGTCTCCCTCCTTCAAGCTCCAGAGAAACTCGCCTTCCGTTCACCTCTCCTAATGACACCAATATGTGCACACCGTACTGAGTGCTTTGCAGACATCTTCATAATTAGTTCGCCCTTCCCTCCGGAGTAGTTTGTATTCCAGGGGTACCGACAAGAAAGTGGGGGGTGTTTTACCCATGGTCCTCACCCAGCAAATGCTAACTCTGGCGTCGGACTCCTCATGCGCGGGGCCACAAAGCCCGTGCTCGCTCTGCCCCACCCCACGGTCCATCCTGCCACAGCCTGGTCCTTCAGCTGCTCCGCCTCCCCGCCCAGCCCAGGCCCAGCCCAGGCCCCGCCTCACCACGCTCCTGAGGACTCTGGCCTCCTGCCCACCTCCCAACACTCCGTACAAAGAGGTCCTGCTGGTCACATCAGTTCTCCAGTGCTTCCTCATCTGGGATTCCGGGGTTCTCCCTGCCCTGCCCCTGCCTGAGTTTCCAGCCTCGCCTCCCCACCCGCCTCCCTGCTCCTGCTGAGCCCTCAGAAGTACCCCCAGCAAGCCACGCCCCTCGACCTCTGGCTCTGGACACTGCTAGTCCGTCTCTCTTGACCGCCTTCCCACCCTTCCCACCCGCTCCTTCACCCACTTCAGACGAGTCTTCCCGCCCCCCAACCTCTGCCCCTCACCCCTGCTCTGGCCCCTTTGTCCCCCCTCCTAATCCACGCTGGCTTCCATCACAGTCGTGCTCACGCCGCTTAGTAAATACGGATGCGTCCACCTTGGCCTTCGAAGGTGAGCTCCTTGCGGGAAAAAAATCTAGTCTTGTTCATCCTGGTGTATCTAGTTATCAAGCAACGCCCCCAATATAACAAGCCCCCAGAGATCGAAAGAAGAAAGTACGACCTAGGAGTATCAAAGAAAGAAAAAGCCTTCTTGAAAATGGTTCTGCACGTGGGGTCCCTGGACCAGCAGCACCTGAATCAGCTGGGAATTTAGGAGAAGCGCGACTTCTTGGGCCCCACTCCGGACCTTTGAGTCAGAACATCCGGGATGGGGGCCCAGACGAGTGCATCCTCACGAGCCTTCCAAGTCACTGTGACCACGCTAAAGCCTGAGAACCGATAGGGCAGAGATGATTTAGGCCACACCCTCCGCGAAAACAACAGTAGCTAACGCTTCCCCTATTTCAGGCTCCACCATAAACCCTTATATGAATTATCTTATTAGTTCTCCCACGAACTCCATAAAGTAAGTGTTATTATCATCATCCCCGTTTTACAGATAAAGAGACTGGGGCTTAAAGAGCTTTGGAAGCTTGCCCAAGGCCTCACAGACACAAGTAGGGGGCCTGGGTGGGAGCCTGGGGGGCCCGGCTCCGGGCGGTGGGCTTCCCCGAGGGGCAATGGCCCCCACCGGAGCCCCGGACCTAAAGTAAAGAGGCACTGGTTCCAGCTCTGTCTCTTCATCAGGCATGACTTGGGCAACGCATTTAGCCTCTTCGAGTTTCAGTTTCATCTGAGTAAATTAGGAGACAAATTTGGGGTGGAAATGAGTGTGTTCGCGTGCTTCAAAGGTTTCAAGAATTACGCATATATAAGATATTATTTGTGTATCTCCTCCCCACATCCCAACACACGCCTTGAGAAAGGCATACAGATAACCTCGCTTTCCCCTCCAGGTCCCCCCAGGAGCGCTATGCACAGTCTTCTCACCCCCTCAAGTGGCCACACTGAGATTGCAGTTACTTAGATCTAAAAAAATTTTAAAAATAAAAAATAAGGAAAGCCTGCCCCCTGCTGCCCAAACTGAGGAATGATCCCAGTCTGCACCACCTAACTGATCCAGATTATCTTCCCGTTTTCTTTTTTCCCTAAATTGTAAGAGCCACACCGTTGCACACAGCCCGTGGCACCACCAGGTCGCACTCTGACCTTCTCCATACTGACACCTGTCCTCCTCTTAGAAAGGGGACAAGCAGTGGGTCCCTAAGCCTGGCACCAAAATGGAAATACCCAGGGTAATTTCGTGCTTGATTTTTTATGTAAATACAAATTGGCAAACCCAATCCTAGAATTTTTAACTCAAAAGATCCCAGAGACCTCTCAGATGTAATGCATTTTCACATGCTTCCTAAGTGAATGGAGATTCGCTGAGCAAATTCAGGACCAAAAAACTGATCTTCTTAGGAAAAAGATAAAAACCTTGTAAATTAAACAAGGGTTTTTTTTTAAGTAGTAGATTTTGAAATATAACTTAAAGTACTGTTTTGTTGTTTATTTTCTTTGAAAATTTTATTTTATTTTAAATAGATAATATAACTATGGAGCTCAACTATCGAAACAATATAATAAAGTTGGCTTTTACTTCCTCTCTACTTTTGTCTATTTCACTCATTCTTAATAGATTATCATTTTATGTGTTTCCTTTGTATCCTTCCAGCATTTCTTGGGCAGAATGAAGCAAACAAAAATATAAACTTCATTTTCCCCCTTTGTTAGACAAAAGGCATGCTATTGTGTAGATTGCTTTTTCCCAGTTAAAATGTATCTTAGAGAACTTTCCACAACAATATGAAACATTTTCCTTCTTTTCCAGCATCGAATAATATTCCATTTTCTGTATGTCTCACTGTTCATTTGCCCTTACCAATGGGCGCTTGAGTTTTCCCTAATATTTTTACTATCCAAACAATACAAATATTTTATGCACGTTTTTTATTTGTATTCACGAATATTTACAGGACAAATTTCCACAGGTGGGATTTCTGGGTGAAAAAAGCAAATGCATTTGTGATCTTTATAGGTGTTTCCAAATCGTACCATTTTGTACCCCCACCAGCAATCAGTGCAGAAGTCCCTCTTACCTGCGAGAGATGAGTGCCAAGACCTCCAGGGGGTGCCTGAAACCGCAGACAGTACCGAACCCTACGTATGCTAACGTTTCTTCCTATACCTACATACTATGATAAAGTTTAACTTATAAATTAGGCACAGTAAGAGATTAACAATAACTACAAATAAAATAGAAAAATTATAACAATATTCGATAGTAAAAGTTATGTGAATGTAGCCTTATTAAGTAAAATAAGAGTTCATTGAACACTACCCCTGAGATACCCGGACAGTTGATCTGATGACCTAGACGACGGCTAAGTGACCAATGGCCGAGGGACAGCTACAGGAGACGCTGGACGAAGAGGTCATTCATGACTCAGGATGGCACCAGATTTCCTCACACCACCCAGAACGGCTTGTGATTCGGAACTTATGAACTGTTCATTTCTGGAATTTTCCACTTAATATTTTCAGACCAAGGTTGACCGCGGGTGGCTGAAACTGTGGGCCATGAAACCGCGGATAAGGGTGGACTACTGTACATAAAAGTGCAATTTCATCACACCTTGGCCAATAGAATGTTCTCCCTCAATTCAGTTTTCTCAAACTGGTGAAAAGCGACATTTCGACGTAATTTTAGTTCACGTTTACCGTTGCAAGATTTTTTTCCCTACAGTTAAGCACCACTTGGACCTTTCGTCTAAACCATCTATTCTTTGCCTGTTTTTATTGGACTGCAGAATTATCTTCTTGCTGATTTCCAGGAGTCTCTCATACATTGGGAAGATTCGCCTTTTTGATGAGAACTGAAAAATGTTTTCATTCTGTGTCTATTTTCCCGTGTAACTTTGTCATCATTATGTAGTCAAGTTTGTCTTTTTTACTTCTAGATTTTAAGTCATCATTTGAAAGGTGATCAAGGGAAGCACCATCCAGTGAAATGAGATCTAGGCTTTCACTGGCGGTTAAATCTCAAGGTCATCGCATGCAGGGAAATTAAAATACCTATAATGGCAACGTAAAGTGTGTCTGCCCTTCAGAGAAGAGGAAGAAAGTTAACTGTGATTATGCGACCATGTGATTGTACGTGCCCGAGACTATTTACCCAGCTTTCCACACCCATGTCCCCCAACTTCCTGGACCTCCCTCTGACACCTGAAATCCACGTGGACACTTGTGGTCTTCTCTGGCCCACACCCATTCAGGGACACACAGAGCTCTCGCTCTCACTTGGTCCACGCCTCGGAAAGCCATGCCGCTGTGCAGCTCCCTGTCGTTCAGCTTCCCTCCAGACCACCCCCAGAGGTCAGGGGCTGAGCCAAAGAGATGGAGTCCAGTGATCTCTGAGTGGCATGGCCTCGGGGGCAGGCCCAGGGTAAAAAGTGGCTTCCGCTTCCTGGCAGGGCTGCTCCCCACTGTGACGACAGCCTGCAGGGGGGGTGGATACCGGGCTGGGGGGAAAACCAAACCCCTGAAGCAGGCAGCCTCACAAAGACACACAGCTAAGGAGCTAAGAACATCCTAAAGAAAGAGCATGAGTAGAGAGCCCCAGACCTGAACCTGACACCACTTCACACCATGGGGTGGGCGTGGCGGTTGTCACCGCCCCCAAACTCAAGCACCCTCAGAGGACAGCTGCTCTGGTGGTTTCTTTCAGAATCTGAGGGGCGGGCCCATGGGAGGGGCGTTTTTGTACAAAGCTGTAACATTGTGGGGACAGGGGGCCACGGTGATTCAACTCCATAGGAAACCTTTACAAAAACCTTCCTGCCTGTCCCCACTCTACGGTCCCTCTGGATTTCTCCCAGGTCACAAGCCCTGGGTGGCTTGGTTCTGAGGGTCTCCTCCTCATCCCTGTCCGCCGGTCAAGTCAAGGCCGCGGATAAGAACAGGCCTGGATCAGAACTGGTTTGCAGGCAGAGAGCCCAGATGTAAGAAGGACCCCTTGGTGGCCTCACGGGAGAAGGACTCGGGCAGAGCCCTTCGTCCAACCCCTGCAGGACCCGAGACGATACAAGGTCAGAGAGAAGGCATGCCAGAGGTGACCTGTTCTGTAAAGAAAGAAGCCAGAGATACTAGGACCCTGGCCTCCTCTCCAGGCCCACGTGCCTTTCGATGGACCCTTGGAGACATTCGAGAAGGGGGCAAAGGGCCCTCTGAACTCTGGCCCCAAAGTCAAAAATGTTCTGTACAATTCTCTTCAAGCACACGGGGACATCTCTCATCCCAGGGTCCTCCAGACACCAGCCAGAGCCCCTCCTCTCCACAGCTCAGATCTGTTTTCCTCCCTGTCCCCTGTCACTGTGCGAACACTCAAGTCTTCTTTGGAAATGGCACCAGGCTCACAGTCATAGGTAAGACATACCCTAGGTCTCTCCTGGATCCTTGTGGGGAACAGCGGGTCCAAAGCGTACATTTTGGAGTGATCATATCCTGATGTGCTAATTATGACTACACCTTCGGTGCAGGGACCAGGCTGACGGTTGTAGGTAAGGCCGGGCTCTCCCGGGGGGTGTACAGCCAGGGAGGACTCTACCCCACGAAACGTGAGAGGCGAGGGATGACCCAGCTCTGGGTCCTGGTCGAAGAGATGTCATCTCTGGGTCTGGAAACGAATTCAGAGGAGGGTTGCTGTAAGGGCACACAGCCACCCAGCCACCTGGAGGTTCTCTGTGAACTCATCATGGCTGAGCCTTGGCGGTTAGGGCAGAGCAGGGCAGGGTGGTGGCTCTGGGTTATTACCCCAGACAGGAGACGGCCCAGGGGTCAGTAATAATCCCTGACATCGGTCCATCTTCCATTGCTGGCAGAGGCTCGTAGCTGTCCTTGCTCTGGATTTCCTAGGAGGCCACGCTGTGTCCTCCTCCCTCACCATCCAGGGGAAAGGGCAAGCTCTGGAAGGGAATGCAGGGTGCCCAAAACAGGGCTGGTCGCTCTGTGAGGGAAGAGATCACCAACGCCCCCACCCCCGAATCCCAGCTGTGCTCAGCAGATAAGGGGGGTTTTGAAGTGGATCTGGGAGGCTGTGCTCTGGAAACACCATCTATTTTGGGGATGGCAGCCGGCTCACTGTTGTAGGTAAGCGAGTCAGGGATGGAGGGCTGGGAGTCTGAAAGGAAGGCTAGTGGTCCAGACGGAGCTTCCGTTTGGGGGGTTTAGGTTAAAGCATGTTTTTATCAGAAAGATCAGAATTCTTGTCTTGATGCAGACCGGAGGGGACAGGCTCCATCTCCAGTAATTTCATGGCCTGGCCGTGCCAAGCCCAGAGTCCCCTCCCAGAGAGGCAAATAGTCTCAGCTAGGAAGGGGTCACCTTGTCGTTCTCCCGTCCCCTTAGAGGGTGCCCCACCATGGCCAAGGTAGATGGAAGAGCCTCTGGACTCAGAGCTGTCATTTTTATCACGCAGGAAGGAGATGGACCCAGAAGGAGGGTAGGGAGGACCGCACAGAACTGAATTGGTCCTCTGACCGCAGCATTTCAGGTGGCACAGTTGTCCCCACCACCGCCTCCTCCTGGAGCTAAAATTCTGCTAAAGAGACAGAAGGCGGTGGTCCGGCAGGTGGACGTGGGGAGGAGGCATGGGAGGGAGCAGGGCAGTTTTCCTACCAGGCTTTAGTGTTGTGCGAATAACGAGAAACTGTTTTTCGGAGCCGGAACCAAGCTCTCTGTCCTGGGTAAGCGCGAGGCTCCCTGGGGAGAGCGGATTGTAAGGGGGGATTTCCAGGAGGACCCCACAGGGAGGGCAGGGCCGAGAACACAGCAGGGGAAGGGTTCAGAGAGTCGGGGCGCTCCGAGTCACTCCCAGGGGTCCCGGGTAGGTGTTAGCTTCTGGAAGGAAGGGCCCCACCCCAGCCGTTCTGGGGTTTTCCACCCTTATGTTGTACTGTGGAACAACCAGGCACAGCATTTTGGAGGCGGGACTCGGCTCTCTGTCCTAGGTAAGGCGAAGGACGGGGGCAGTACAAGCACTGTCCCCTAGACCAGGACTCTTGTCTCTCCGTCCAGCCCTGGCGGAGGGAACTCTCTCGTCTTTGGGGGGCTTCCAGGGCCCTGCGTGTCCTCCCTTCGGCGCGGCTGGGTTGGCGCTCAGTCTCCAGTCCGGGGCCGGCTCCTTGCTCTTCTCCCGGGCGCACCTGGCCTCCCAAGCCGCCTCCTCCTCGCTCCCTTTCACGGGTCTACGCTCGGGCCTTCGCCCTAAAATCCCTTTGGTCCAGAGCCACGAACCCCGGCAGGGAAAGGCGGCCGTCCCCGCTGCCAGGGGGTAAGACTTGCCCTCTGGCGGGAGGCCCCCGGGCGGGCGGGTTTTGCCACAGCTCTCTGCAGCTGTGTTCCTATAATTCTCCCCTCAACTTTGGGACCGGCACCAGGCTCACCGTGACAGGTATGGGGCCCCATTCTTCACTTGGGGGGAGGTCCTGAGTTTGACCGCGACGATCCGTCCCTGGGAGGGGAGTCGGTGTGCGGACCGGCTCCGGCTCCGAGCCGCCTGCCCTCCGGGCCCTGGGGCGCCCTCCCCGCCGACCCGAGCGCGCCCAGGGCGTTTGTGTGACTCCTGGGCGGGGGGCTCCCCGCTCACTCTTCGGGCTCCGTTTTCTTCCTCCTCTTTCCGTCCTTCTCCAAGTCGCCTCTCAGCTCTACTTTTTAGTTTCTGTTGTTTTACTTTCCCTTTCTTACCTGACGTTCTCCCTCCCATTTTAACTCCAGTCCTGCATGGTTCACTCCGTTTTGGTGAACAGCTCTGTCATCTCTGTCAACACCCTTCTCGGCACCTGCCTCCGGCTCAGAACTCCGTCCCTGCCTTCATTCCCCTCCTTCCCCGTCTCGGCCAGTCTCCCAAGACCCATGTCTTTCCTGTGGTGGTTCAGGTGCTCAGGAGACAGTGGGGGACCAGCTCGGTGAGACTGGGGTGGTTTGAGGGGTCTTCTGAGCCCTGAGGTCAGGGGTCCAAGTGACGGCATTGGGGGGAGCTGCTTGGGGGTCTCTAGGAGACACTGCGCTTGGTAGAGGTCAGAGGAGATACTTCTGAATGAACCGTTGCAACTGGAAACTTACACCGCCCTAGCAAAAGACTAGGTATAAAGAATAGGTAGGAGACGCCATTTTCTCAAGCCCCTGGATCGGAGCTGGGATTACAGGGTAAGGAGCCCATCGTGAAGCACCAGCATACGGGTGGTTGGTGCGCTGGGAAGGAAGCAGACAGGCAGAGGAGCAGGGCCAGGATGGGATGGGATGCGGGATACACACAAGGCTCAAGGAAGGAGATACATAGGTCTCGACATATTGACTGGGCTGGATCAGGCTTTGTCTTGCAGACGGGGGCATATGCCAGGGAGGGTATTGGAAATTGGGAAGAAAGGGGCTTGAGGGATGAATGTGGTTCCTTCCATCCTTCTGTGTCTTCAGATGAATTCTCCAAAGAATTCCAGAAATCCTTTCCTCTCTTTTCTGTCAGGCTGTAAGAGGACCCAGGGATCGACCATCTGGACCCTCTGATAAAATGGCCCTCAGACTTTGGGGGTTGTTCGCATCCGGTCACCAAGCTCTCACTGCTGTAAAGAATGCAAAGCTTGGCTGTGAGCGGGGATTCTAAACCTGGCAGGGGGGCTGTCGGCACACTAGAAAGAAAAATGGGCTCGACCCACAAGTTGTGTCTTTCATGGGATGACAGCCATCCTGGACAAACTGCCATGTGCCCCATGGGTCCCAGTGTAGGGGGAAATGTGAAACTTCCGAGAGGAGAATCCCCAGAGGCCCTTGGCTCCTTAAAGCAGGTTACATTAAATATACACATATAGTAAGAAACGTGAGTTGGGTACACTACATAGAAAGCAATATATTCCGATGCAAAAGGAAAAGTGACTCTTCTAAACAAACAAACAAAAAAGGCTCATTTTAATACACACAAATACCTAAACACCTTGCCAAAAAAGGAAAATGATCGTTTGAAGTCTTGGATCATGTTGTGAGAATCTTCTGCCTCAAAATCCATGCTCATTCAACTTGATGATTACCATTTCAAGTCTAAAAGGTTACCTTTTGCCCCAGAGAGGGCTTTGAAGAAAGAAGAAAGGCAGACAGATACACTCCTCTGATGTGTCACCAAACGAGGCCCTGAGTATAAGGCTTTGCAAAGAAATGCAAGAAAATTGGGACATACCGCCCCTTAGAGAGATGGAAGATGTAGTCTCCGGGTATATGCATGGAGTCACTGAGGAGGAGGCAAAGTCCAGGGAGAATGACGACAGAGAATGGAGTAGCGATTCCAAAACACATGGGAACTACTCTCCATAATTTTGCTTTATGGCGACCCTCTTCTCAGCGTGTGGGCGCGTGCACACACACACACACACACACACGCACACGTGTGCACACACAGCCCCTACCAAACCCAGACAGCTCTCAGACCAGCCCTCTTCCCTTCCAGATGACCTGAGCAAAGTGACCCCGCCCAAGGTCACCGTGTTTGAACCATCCGAAGCAGAGATCGCCCGGACACAGAAGGCCACTCTCGTGTGCCTGGCCACAGGCTTCTACCCCG
>NW_011889110.1:808166-810037 GCF_000151845.1 Pteropus vampyrus | reverse complement strand
GGGGGGGGGGGGGGGGGGCAGGGGTGGGGGTTGGGAGCCAGAGATTCCTGCTCCCAGGTACATATGTACCTTCTCTCCCTTCCCATCAACAGAGTCCTACCAGCAAGGGCTCCTGTCTGCCACCATCCTGTATGAGATCCTGCTGGGGAAGGCCACGCTGTACGCGGTGCTGGTCAGCGCCCTGGTGCTGATGGCCATGGTAAGGAGGCCGGCAGGACAGGCAGGCAGGTTGGAGGTGATACTTGAAACACAGAAACGTGGAGCCAGGAGCAGACAGACCCTGCCAGGACCAGAGGAGGGCAGAGAGAAAGAAGGGGTTCGCCTACATGCCTCAGCAGACGCCTTGTACCTCTGGGACTGCAGTGAAAGAGCTAGGAGGGGAGGAGAAGCTGGGGTCACCTGAACCCCAAGGGAGGTTGTGAGGAGCCTTATTCACCTAGTCAGTGGGCCGTCCTGCTTCCTTTCGGCCCCCACCACTCCCGGTGACTCCAGCACCTTCTCTTCTTCAGGTCAAGAGAAAGGACCCCTGAAGCCGGCCTGGAGGTTATCGCCCCAATATGGGTTCTCCTTTTTCCATTCCGAGCAAGCGCTTCTGAAGAGCTGTTCTCATCTCTCTACGCAGCCCCAGTACCTACCCCCTATGTGCTTGTTCAGCTGGACGCTCGTGACCGAAACCCCCCTAACCCAAAGGGAACCCTGGTGTGCCAAAATTGACCGAACCAATAAAAATGGCCTGTTCTGGCTTGATCTCTTGTGTCCTGTGTCTACGTATCTCTTCTGCATACCACTTCTGAACTCCCACTGACTCCAATTAGGCTGGAAACAAGAGGTATTCGAGGGAAGTACGGTCCCCTCAGGTACCCAGGGCCCCTGCCTGTGGCTGGCACCGCTCTACCTTTTCAGAGAAACAAGTAAACGTGAAAGGTGGTGATGGGGTGTGAGGAGGTTTACTCCAGAACAGCCTCGGAAAATGGTGATGTCGACCTTTGGAATTCTCTGTCCTACCTGGACAGAGGTGCTCTGAGGAAGAACAGGTGTGCCCACCCACCCAGTGGTCGTGTCCCCTTGGCTAACGAAGACTGGGTTTAGATCTACCTGCTCCTTTCTGCTGTCTCGATGAGTACACTGCACATCTCCACTCGTCACCAGCTAGGTTTCTTAGCTGAAAAGAGAATGCACTGATTTGGACATTTATCCTCGGCGGAGATGTCTTCCAATTTAAATTACAAATCTGCTTATCAACTTCTCTCTAGTAATTAGTGGGTGTGCAAATGTCCCCTGGTCACTCTTGGGAGAATAGAAAATGAAGTTTCCCTAAAACCAAGGATCAGCCCTATCGCAATTTCTAGAAATCCTTTAAAAGCTCTCGATTGTCCCATCGTCACCACGGTGATGCAGTCCAAAGTCCTTCAGATGGCACGTCAGACCCACAATGGTCCTCCACCCCCTTATTCCACTCTCACCTCCCTCGTCTCCTCCTGAACCCCCTAAGCTACTTACTTCCAGGCCATTTTGCCCCCCTCCACCTGGAAAAACCTAGTACTCTGACTCCTACTGATCCTTAAAGGTTTGGCGCTGATTCTTTTCCCTGCAAGAAACCTTCTCTGAAGTTCCCTTGCCCCTCACCCCCCTGAGGCTGGGTTAAGTGCACCCTATATTTTGCTATTATAGTGCCCTGTGCACACCTCTTTCATACTTGCCACACCCGACGGGAACTACATCTTCACCTGTCTGATAATGCCACTTGACTGTCAGCTCCTCAGTATGTTCTATTATAATATCCTTGGGATATGGTGTTGTACCTTGGTTCAGGGTAGGGACCCAATAAGTCATCTTTGAATAAGTGAATGAATGAATGAGTGAGTGAACTG
>NW_011889110.1:802498-804086 GCF_000151845.1 Pteropus vampyrus | reverse complement strand
GGGGTGGGCCGCATGTGGGGCGCGGCGAGCCGTCCGTCGGCAGGTCGGCTGTGCAAGCGTGGGTGGGGGCTGGGGGTACTCACAGTCCGCGAACCGGGCGGAGGCAGGGGGGTCTGTGTGTCTCTTTTTCTGGGGTGAACGGTGGAGAAGAGGATTTATGATTTATTGGAACTTTGAGAGCTGCTAGATTGGAGGGAAAAAGACTAAGAAGAGAACACCCTGGCTGGGGGCCGGTGGGGGGGCTTCTCACTGCTACGCTGGGGAACGAGGGCTGGAGGGGCGCCCTGCGGACTCCGCTCCGGGAGCTGTAGGCGGAGGGTGCGGCTGAACGCAGGAAAAATGGAATGGCAAAGCGGAGTGGGAGAGAGGCCAAGAATGTAGGTAAACATGAGTCAGTGAGGACAAGCATCAAAACCAGCCGGGGTTGTTGATTTACTGTTTACGAGTGTGGATTTAAAAATTACATTTTAAACCCCTGCTTGTCTCTCCTAAGCCTCAGACCCCTGAAGGCCAATGGTGTGTGTATAGCACCCACTCTGCCTGTGGCTGGTCCCAGAAGGGGGACAGTAACCTCAGCCACTGGGGTCCATACACCCCCGAGGGGTTCCCCCTCCCCCAGCCTGAAATCATTGTCTTCACACTAAGTATTCTGCCTCATACAGTCTAGATGGTGCAGGAAGGTCATTTGTCACAAACACACATTGAAATACAGAAATTTTGCTGTGAGATGAGGAAAATTCCTGGGAGGATTTTAAGCTCTTCGAGATGGAAAGAGACCCTGAAGGTCCCCTGGTGATGAGAATGTCGAGGCCAGAATGGCCATCTTCACCTCGATTATTTAATAACAAGCACATTTGGAGTGAGGGGCTGGGTGGGTCTCAAACAGCAAAGACAAACTTTACAACTCACAATCAGAGCTTACACAAACAGAAGTTTACTAGTACACGCCCTTACACCCACATAGGCAAGCCCGCCCGCACCCCACAGGGACTCACAAACGGGAGGGATAAGTGACCTGCCCTCGCCATAGGGCTGTGTAGACAGGGCTTCGGGGGCGTAAGGATGGCCCTGCTTCCGTTTGTCCTGCCACTCACATCAGTAAACACTGGGGAGCCTCACGCATGGCTCAAATGACATCTTTAATTTTTACAATAAGGACTGAGCTTTTGCCAGGTGAGGGGTCAGAAGAGTGTAATCTATAATACCCCTGGAGGGCTGGTGGCATCCCAGAGGAAGGGTGTTTGAGACCACAGCCAAATATTAGTTAGGATATTAACTGCAGATATTAGTTAGGATGTCACCATCTTAGGCCCGGGGCAGCCAATAAAGACCTAAGGACTTAATAGCAATTAGCAGGTCAGAGTTACAGGGATGGGGAGCTGGCACATTGGGAGGCAGGACCAGCTCAGAATAAAAATGAGGGGAGCTCTGGATAAAAAAAAGAAAAAAAAATGTTTTGAATTTTAAAATGGTGACAGCAGTCATTAAACCACGCGTATGGCCCTTCTAAGTATGGGGTCCTGTGTGACCTGTGGATGTGACCTACACTTCCATAGAAATGTGACTTGTCAGTTAAAAGAGTATTTTC
>NW_011889110.1:800769-801132 GCF_000151845.1 Pteropus vampyrus | reverse complement strand
CGGGGCCTGGCGGGGTCAGGAAAGCAGTGAGCCAGACCGGAGAGAACGGGGGATCCGTGTAATGGACCAGAAAGACTAGATTCGGACAAAAAGGGGTGGGGCGGGAAGACCCGAGCCCACCGCCAAGGAGAACGGGGCGCTGGGGCTAGCTCCTCCCCAGACCCCGGGCACCGCACAGCCTGGCTGCGGGGCCCCTGACCACTGGCCTGGGCGGCCCTGCGCCTGCGTGGTGTGGCCCCGCCCGCTTCATGCCGCCCTGGCCCGTGAATTTCAGGGACCATGTGGCTACTTTGACACAACAGAAGGAAGCCAGTGCTGGGTCTCTTCGGGTCTGGGCCTGACGTCTGTGCCGCCTACAAGGCT
>NW_011889110.1:800398-800719 GCF_000151845.1 Pteropus vampyrus | reverse complement strand
GCTCGGTTGTAAAGAAAAAGCACAGACTTGATGGTTTAAAACCAAATGCATTCTCTCACCGTTCTGGAGACCAGAAGTTCAAAATCAAGGTGTTAGCAGGGCTACGTTGCCTTCCGAAGCTCCAGGGGGGAGTCCTTGCTGCCCGTTTCTGTTGGCTCCTGGCGATCCTGGCCTTGCGACGGACTCACCCCCACCCCCGTCTTCACTTCACCTTCTTTCTTCCTCGCGTCTCTGTGTCCGAGCTTCCCTCTCCTTTTCTCTACCAAGACAGGAGTCATTGAATTTAGGACACGCCCTAAATTCAGAAGGAATTTCATCCTG
>NW_011889110.1:799703-800348 GCF_000151845.1 Pteropus vampyrus | reverse complement strand
CCCTCTCCTTTTCTCTACCAAGACAGGAGTCATTGAATTTAGGACACGCCCTAAATTCAGAAGGAATTTCATCCTGAGATACTTAACGTTTACATGTGCAAATAACTTATTTACAAATTAGGTCCCATTCTGAGGTTCTGGGTGGGCATGAATGTAGGGAAGAAGCTATTTGTCCACCACACTGAGTATCCAGGAACCGGAAATGAGGAGGGTCGTCTGGACCGGTTCACACGGGGCAGGAGAGGATGTGGCCAGAGAAATCATCACATATCTGGAACTTCCCGATCGCTGTAATTATCTCTAGATTTCTCTAACTGCAGTACGATGGGTGTTTTGTTGTTGTTGTTGTTGTTGTTGTTGTTATTGCTGTTGTTTGTTTTCGTAATGGCTAAAAATGTCCCAAAACAAAGGAGACAGAGTGCTGGCCGTGATCAGCACCCACAAAAGCAGCATCTCCCATTCTTTAGATATGTGTGGTGGCCCCTCACGCGGCTGGGATGGGGAGGTGAGCAGCTGAAGAGGCAGCAAATGCTTCAGAGAGAACAGGGTATCAGGTGGGCAAGAGGGAGTGGACTGGGACAGGGGTGTCAGGGGACAGGTGTTGGGGGATGGGGTGTTGGGGACGGATGTTGAGGGACAGGGGTT
>NW_011889110.1:779359-799183 GCF_000151845.1 Pteropus vampyrus | reverse complement strand
TTGGCTCCTGGCGATCCTGGCCTTGCGACGGACTCACCCCCACCCCCGTCTTCACTTCACCTTCTTTCTTCCTCGCGTCTCTGTGTCCGAGCTTCCCTCTCCTTTTCTCTACCAAGACAGGAGTCATTGAATTTAGGACACGCCCTAAATTCAGAAGGAATTTCATCCTGAGATACTTAACGTTTACATCTGCAAATAACTTATTTACAACTTAGGTCCCATTCTGAGGTTCTGGGTGGGCATGAATGTAGGGAAGAAGCTATTTGTCCACCACACTGAGTATCCAGGAACCGGAAATGAGGGGGGTCGTCTGGACCGGTTCACACGGGGCAGGAGAGGATGTGGCCAGAGAAATCATCACATATCTGGAACTTCCCGATTGCTGTAATTATCTCTAGATTTCTCTAACTGCAGTACGATGGGTGTTTTGTTGTTGTTGTTGTTATTGCTGTTGTTTGTTTTCGTAATGGCTAAAAATGTCCCAAAACAAAGGAGACAGAGTACTGGCCATGATCAGCACCCACAAAAGCAGCATCTCCCATTCTTTAGATATGTGTGGTGGCCCCTCACGCGGCTGGGATGGGGAGGTGAGCAGCTGAAGGGGCAGCAAATGCTTCAGAGAGAACAGGGTGTCAGGTGGGCAAGAGGGAGTGGACTGGGACAGGGGTGTCAGGGGACAGGTGTTGGGGGATGGGGTGTTGGGGACGGATGTTGAGGGACAGGGGTTCCTGTGAGCAGAGCAGTGAGGAGGGCAGAAGCAGGGCAGAGCTCAAGGTGGAGGAGGGGCAGGCAGGGTTACCCCACAGAAGAAACATGGGGTTTGTGGGCTTGGTGATTATTATCTTCGGGCTGCTGAAAGTAGAGACATTAGCAGGTGGGAGGATGCGGGAGGAGCGCCGGTCGGCACCTGGGGTCTGCCAAGGCGAGGAAGGAAGGAATGTCCTCTGGAGGATGAATGACTCAATGCAGGCAGCACAGTCCAGATGGAGATGGCACAAACTCCATCCGGACCCCACTGGATCCAGGGAGGGCCCCACTTCCGCAATGTTTACAGCCATTTCCTTGTCTCTCAGACGGCACTGCCCCCCAACATCCAGCTCACAGGCACTGGGAAGTTAGTCTCTTCTGCCTCTGCCTCTTTCTCTAGAATCTAAATGGATCCTTCTGGACCAATTCTGGGCATCCCGTCCACTCTGTCTCAGGCGAAACTGAGCGAAGATGGGTTAGATGTAGGGAGATCATATTTATTGTGTGAATGGGGGGTACCGTTGAGAGTGAACATGGGGTGCGGGGACAAGAGGAGTAAATCGAGATTGTCCCCACAAGCGGGGACACACGGCCACTCCAGTTACAGGGGCCCTGGGGGGGTTTCTGGGTCCAGAAGTATTCCTGGAATGAAAGGCGCCAGAACGATTCCTCATCGACTTGGGCCTGTCGAGCTGTTCCAATCTCAAGGCTAATCTAAGCTTCACCCCACTGAGGAAATCTGTAAGCAGAATGCAGTCCAGGGGCAAACTTTGCAAGCGACACCCCGTGCAGGGGCAAAGCATGCTTATTGACTGAAGGCGCTTAGAAGCCAAGTGTCTCTAGAAGAACGTCTGGGGTCCCCCAAGTTCTCACCATTCCACGGGGCACAGCTGGACTCACCATGGGGAGCACCCCGGGGGAGAAACTTCAACCCTATGGCCTTTAGAGATTTATTAGAAACTAGGAGGAGGAAGAAGGCATCCCACTGGTCATGTAATAATGGGAATGTCGTGTTGGGAAAATGGGATTTCTGTCTGGAGGAGCTAGTCAAGTCACGGTCACTTGCCCAGGAGAAGAATTTTCCTATCAGTCCAGTACCCACTAGAGACCTGTCGCCCTTCCTTTTGCACGGCTCATGGCCAGGCTACATAAGGTTGGACAGTGGGATGCGGGTAGAGGAGGTCGGAACCATCCAGAGACAAAGACTTTTGCTCTCTTAACTAAGTGATTAGAGAAGAGTGAGGGAAAGAAAAAGAGATTTTTGGAACAAGAGAGCTTGGAATAAGAGCGATGGATCCTGGTAGATACTAATATCTCTATTTCCTGCCCTGATGCATGTTTCCCACTTCTTTTCTTCCCTAGTGACACAGAGAGGAGCAGCCTGAGTGACCTCAGCCCCTAACAGTCTGTGTGACACATAGCCCCAGATGTCCCATATTGGAGAAACTCTGTGAGGTCGATCTTAGAGATGCCTGTGGGACTGGAGAACGGGTATTTGAGACTTCTCTTGAAGCTATATGCATACAACAAAAACATGCAAAAACCTGGATGTATTCCATTTAGGGGTGTCATGGGACGCTACTGGAGATCACAGAACGGCGAAAAACACCAGGCCAGCTCTTAGCGTTGCCACTGACCTATGGATGAATTTGTCACCTGCGGCCTCATTGATCTCTCCTTAGATTTCCATCACCAAGTTCCCTTTGCCATGCTCTTGGAAATTACCCAATGCCTGTGTAAGAAGAATCACAGTGTAGAAGGCCCCCTAGCAGGGATGACAATATTAATGACAATTCATTCTCATGACTTGTGGCAGATTCCCACAGGTTCCAGAAAGGTGATTTTTGAAGGCCCTAACACCCCATCGTATAAGATGTCATCCATCCTGTCTGGGCCCCACACACAAAGCATTCTCTGCCTTGCTCTAGGGTTAGATACCCTCCCCTCCCATCTCAAGGACTCCCTTTCCTGGTGCTATGTTCGTGGATCTGCAGTCCCTAGGTTCTTAACACATCCTACCTGGCTGCCTCTTCTTAAGATTTACTGTGACAGCGTCAGGTCGTGTGCCCTGACAGACGACGTATTCTCTGCTCACCACGGCCCCCCCATCACACCCCCAACTATTTCCTTTCTCCTCTGTCTCCATCCTATGTCTTTTCTGCTGTGGCACTTGGATTCCTGGAAAGCTTCCTGGGGAAGATGGGTCCGGAGATGAGCGAATGGGTCTGTACGTCAGCAAGAAGGGCCTGAGAAGGAGCCCACGGCTGTGACTCTTTCCACAGAAATGTCGTCGGCAACGTCTCGCCTGCCCAGGCTGTCCTCTCCGAGTGTGAGGGGTGGTTTGACAGGGAGGCTGCATTCCAGGGTTTCCCGTGGACCCAGTGACCTGCCACATCCTGACCAGAGTTGCCGACACAGGAAGTGTCATTGAAAATAGTGACATGATGGTGATCCTGGGCGTGACCCCTCTTGCCCAATGACATCTTGGCCCTCGACACCCCCATGGCCATGCTGGGGCTTGATCTTGACTGGATCTTGGATTCATAGATACTCTGGATGGTAAACAAGCATAAGTTGCAGGGTCTTGAGTCCCCACCCCACCCCCACGAGTTATACTTGACCTGTCCTGGGACAGGCAGCTCTTGACTTGTCTGGGTAGGCCATTTCATCACTGGACAGATCTAGAATTTTGTCCTAATTGGATATTCATAAAACTCTTTGTGTTCCCCTCATTGATCATAATTATACTCCTATGAGAGCACTTCTTGAGACAGCTCGCATGGCCACCTCCAGCCAAGAGCCCACAAATCTCTGAGAGACAGAATCAGCGGACGCTTTAAAAGCTTGGGTTTGTGGAATGGGAAAAGCCTGCGTTAGCTAGGTGAGAATATTATAACAAAGAACAGGGACCTTAAAGCCAAAGAGACCCAAGTTCAAGGCTTAGATCTGCCCCTTATCAGCTATGTGACCTTGGGCAACTGACCACCTCCCAAGTGACTCAGCTTTCCTTCCTAGAAAAGGCTCGATCACAATCCTGACTTCTTGAGGTGGCTTCATCTCATCTGTGTCACAAACACACAAAGCTGCTACACGGCATCAATAAATATCGGCTGCTATTAAAATAATTTGTATTCGCCTAAAGACGTTGTTCAGGCTAAACACATCTGGTTCTTCCTGTCTCCTGTGGCACAGTTTTGAGCGCTTCCTGCTCTCCTCAGCCCAGCTACTCTCTTCGAAAAACATTTACGTTTGTTTTTACCCTCGTACTGTTGCTATCTGTCCACAGCTGCCAGGCCCTGGGCAACACGTTTGCCTTCTCTGGGCTTCTGCAGCCTCCTCTGTGACGTGAGGAGAGTGGGAAAGTGACTTCTATGGAAACTTCTAGCCGTGCTCTTTCGGATTCAGTGATTCAGCTTCTGCAGGCCTCAAATCCCCAGGAGGGAGGCGATGGGGGACGGGAGTGGGGGGAGGGGGGAATGTAAGTTCTTCCCAGATGCAAACCATTCACACCTGTGACAGCCCGGTGGTATGAGGGGGACAGCACTGACCCCAATTCCACAGTTAACAAGAGGCACCTGGAGCCCTGACACCAGTTCCCTGGCCCTGCTCCAGGAAAGAGGTCCGGGGCTATGAATGAAGAGACGAAAATTTTGCATAAAGAAGAGTGGCCTTGACTCAAAGGCCAGGAAGTAAGGCTCTGCGTGTTGGGGTCTTTCGGGAGACGACTGGGGAAGGGATGGGGGTGTCTGAGCCCAATGCTGGCTACCAGGCTGTTTATCTCTGAGCAACATCAGCACGAGGAATAACAGCCACCCACCTGCCCCTAGCGCCATCTTGGGGACTCACAACAGGATGTGGTTTGACATTTAGCAGGTCCCGCTTTTGGGGCGCCTGTGAAAGGCCCTCCCCCCACCCACCCACCTTCTGAGCACCACGAGGACCACATCACCACATCCTGCCCCAGCCTCCTCCAGCGCTGCTCTTTCTACCTGGGCTTCTGGTGGAAACAGAACGACAGAGGGGAGGGGAGAGGGGGATCTGGGTGCCTCAGCTCCACGTGCAGACGCCCCCACCCCCCGCCACTTGACTTCGACACCTGCTGGAAGTCACACCCAAGACCCGAGGCTGCAGCGGGACCTCGGAGAGAGCGAAGAATGAAACACAGCTGCAGTAACTGCTCTGACCCAATTGGGGTCTCTTCTGGCCCCACATCACTCAGCCAACTCCCTCCTCCCACCCGCCCCCTCCCTTCCACTCAGCTAATGGGAGATGCTGATGAGTCACAGAAAAGGAAGCCCTAGATAATCAACGGACTGAAAAACGGACAGCCCCTGGAAGTCTGAGCGATGTCTGTGTGCCGTGCTGCCTGGGTGTCTCTGAACGTCACCCCCACTGCTAAGGCCTGTGAGGTCCATGTGCGGGATGAGTTCTGTGCCACCTGGGTAAGAGAAGGAGGGACACAAAATGCAGGAGAGAATGACAAACCAGGGAGTCGGGATGCGCCAAAGGAGGGAGCAGTTAGCAAAACACACAACGGGCCAAGTCTGCTTTCCAGCAGCTCAAAAGCCGTAGCACACTCAGCCCAAAGCTTATCGATCCCTGCAAAATTATGAAGCAGCCCAATTTCAGTGTCGCCAGCTTCCTAGCCATGGGCGTTTCCATCTTCCTCCAGCTGTCCAGAGGCCCCAGGGTTTTCCCCTGTGAATCCCATGAGAGGCTGAGATCCAGGCCAGACGACGCGAAGGAAGTTACCTGGCCGCCAGCATGTGGCCCTGGATCGCATGCGTGGGACCAGTCTTTTGGGCACACCTACAAAGTCCAAGTCAAGAACCCGGCCCCGTAAGCTCTCCTACAATAGGGGCAGCGTCATCTGCTCAGAGGGGCCAGAGAGACCGAAGAATCCCGGCCAGGGACAGCGTATCTGAGCAGCATCTGCCGTCCTGAGCTCCTTTCGTTTGTCATCCTAAGTGACGAGGATTGTAGCTTTCTGAGTCCTGGACACCGTGGAAAGCGGTGTGGGAACAGGACTCTGTACCCAGACAATGAGGAGGAGATGAACGTGTCTTCATGAGCTTAGGTGGCTTTAAGCCCCCTTAACTGGTCTCTCCCTCCCTGTTCGTGGCCTCCTGTCTCTCTGCCGCCCTGTGTCATGACCACCGTCTTGTTCTCTCACCGCTTTTCTGGAACTTGCGTTATTTGCTGAGACCCCCCACCTTTCCACTCAAACCGACTCTCCTGAGATTGTCACGTTCTTATCTAGCCCACCCCGCCCCCCCCAAAAAAAACTAAACTTTGCTAAAATTCTATCTCCTTCGTGAAGTTTCCCAGAACTTCTCTGAGCTTCTTACAAGAATGAAAACTCTGTTTTCGCTCTGCTACGAACTCCACTTGAACTGCAGTGATGCACTGGCCCGTCTCGTGTTAAGAAGGATTCTGAGGCCGCATAAGGCCCCAAAAGAAAAGACCGGTGACTGATATCTGAGCGAGCACTACAGACGGTACAACTTTCATGGGTTTGCCGTGCAAGTATATTTACTACGTAGTTTAACGTTTAATCAAAAAAAAAAAAGAAGAAGAAGAAGTCTTTCTTTGGGGTCGTAATCAAAGTATCATGTAAACGTAAAGAAAAGAATAAGGTCTATCTGTGGAAAATCAGACCCTAGAATAGGGCTTTCTAATATTAACACCATCTCATTTAATATGCTTCCCAGTCCAGTAAGGGAAGTTTGACAGGTGGAGAAAAATCAAGCCTAGAGAGATTAGATAATTTGCCCAAGGTCATAACGATGTGTAAAGGTAGACTCGAAAACCACGTGCCTTAAAAATATAGACGGTGTCAAAATCAGTGGTCACCAGGGTTTCCAGGGGAAGGGTAGTTAGTAGACGAAGCCCAAAGGGGACTGGGGACGGTGACACCATTCTGCGTGACATTGAAATGGGGAGGATGGGATACGATGTATTTGTCAAAAACCATGAACACGTACAAACAAAGTGAACCTAATGTAAACCACGGACTTTAGTTCGGAATAATACATCGATATTGGTTCATTAATAGTAACAAACATAGCACACCAACGAGAACTTTCTCTATTATCTGCTCAATGTTTATGTTAATCTAAAACTTTATGTTAAATCTAAAACTATTAAATGGGTTGTAAATGCGTCTTCACGTTTGTGGTCATAGCACTGCTGATCGACTTAGTAAATAACAATTTTCACACTCACACACAAAAAGCAAACCAATTGTCTTGATTAAACCAGACTGTGACCACGCCCGGCACCAACTCAAATGTACTTCACTTTTTAAAATCCCTGTGTCGGGTTCCAGTGCCTAGCACATATGAGCTACTTAATACGTAGATGACCTTGAAGGTGCAGTAGGAGACACCTGGGCACTATTAAATACAGTCTTGATCACTTTGTGTCTCTGTCTCAGACTTTCTACTACGTTGTAAACGATACTGAAAATAAACACGTCTGAATCGTCCCAGATGAAGTGATGCCGGAAACAGTATTTTAAATCTTCTTGTGCCCCCTCGTGGAGCAGAAGGGACATGAAGACGGAAAACCTTTTAAAGAATAAAGAGGATGAGGGATTGAGAGATGAGGACGGAAGTTCCGTTGCCAAGGTAACCATGGCATCGCTACCCAGCCACCTCCAAAAGCTTTCTCCTCGCCTTCATTCCCATCAAAGTAATTTCTCTTTTTTAGGGTTTTACCGTTGTACAGGCATGCCCTCTCTCTTTCCCAACTCTTTGATCACCATCTGCTTCTCTGCTCCCTCTTTTGCTACAGAAGAAGGGATGAGAAACAGTAGAATGAGAATTTTTTTAAAAAATTAAAATAAAATGCCCAACAATCATCGAAATCCCTAAGTGCATGTTTCTGATACTAACGGAGCCACACTTCTGCCCTACGTGAGGACAATCCACCAAACACCTCGCTGGGTGAGGAACACTAACCAGTTAAGTCACCTGAGTGGGCATCTTCCTGTCTGCTCACCCGTCCACCAACATACCTCATCCGGTCTCAGGTGTATGCTACCTCCCTCACCCGTCTGTGCGCAAACCCGTTCCCCAGGGTAGACTGCCAGGAAGTGGGGAGAAGGACACATTGCGAGGGCTGCAGGGTGACAGTCTAGGACTAGACATCCACGCATCGGGAACGTGCCTGTGCGTCCGCGATTCACAGGTCTGCACGTGTAAATCGTTCTTTTGGAGAACCTGGCTTGATTCGGTTGCTCTCGCCTTGGCTGGCAAATACCCAGTGACACACACACTCCGCCCATTCCCCCGAGTGAGGGCTCCTGGGGAGGGCGGTGAGGACTCAGGAGAGGGCGGGTTTTTGCACAGATGTCTGCCCCACCCCGTTCAGTGTGAGACTCCAGGCACAGAGGTAGAAGCCGGAGTCGCTGAGGAGGAGCTTCTTGGAACTCAGAATGAAAAGGCCATCCTGGGGCCTGGAGGCCGTTAAGTTTTGGGGTGCCTCAGACTCTGTCTGGTTAACACTGTAGGAGTAGAAGAGCAGCTGGAGGGCCCCTCCCAAGGCCTGCCGGTACCAATATAGGTTGGGGTTCGATGTCCCCTTCACAGTGCATTCCAGAGAGAGTGGGCTGCCAACAACCTGCACCTTTGTAGGTGGCCGCTGGTGGATGGTCTGAGCTCTGACGCCTGTGGGGAGGATGAAAGGCCATTTATAGCAACGAACCCAGCCCAGCTCGCCTTCCACGCAGACAGAGGGGAGGCTCAAGGCCTTCCATGGCCCAAGCGTAAGGGAGGGATCAATCACAGGGAGTACATTGGGAAGGCCGAGGGTGCAGGGGTTCGCTGGGCCAGGGAGACCCAGAGAGCAAACCCCTTCTTAGGGCACAGAGGAAACCAAGACCCAGCACACAGGGCACTAAGATTAAAGTCCCACGTTTATTCCAGACAAGGGAAGGAATGCACTAAAGAGAGTCAAACACAGCAGCTCAGGCCCTCGATTCACGGGGTTGGGGGAGGGGAGGCTTGCCAGAAAGGAGAGCACCCACCTAAGAAAGAGCCCAGGAGAAGGGCAAGGAGAGAGCAGAGCATGGTTCGAGCCAGACTTCAGTTGAACTAGCAGAGGCAGACGCCACTTCGTCTGGGCCAGACAGGTGGCCAGGCCCCTCCCTCCAGGAGATCTGCTGCCACAGAGGAGAGCAATCATTTCCCCTCAAGCTGGGGAGGAAATGAGGCTGATCTTTTCTTAAAAGCTTGATGAATCAGCCCCAACCTCCCTGGGAACAAGCTTCTACCAGCACTGGTTATCTATATCGAAATCCTGCTGAAGTCCTGGTATGTAAATATACTTAATGACTCATTAGTTACCTGTAAACAAGAGATGACTCTCTGGCTCCCCCAGGAGACCATCAAGAGTCTCTGTAAGCATCAGAGAAACTGGCAGGATGTATTGAAAAGGGATTTTAGTTTATCTGAAGCTGGAAATCCGGCTGTAGGGGCTGTAGGACGTATCGCCTGGGAAGCTGGAAAGGCGATAAAAGCAGATCAAGGCTCAAAAGATTTAGGTCTTCTGGGTATTCAAAGCAGAAAAGCTCAGCTCTCAGAGAAGGAAGCTGCTCCGACAGCCAACCCAGAGATCCACATTCTCTTCATCCTGGCGGGAGAGGTCTGAGACCCGGACAGGCAGCTCAGCAACAGAACTGATCCCGGCCCGACTCTGTTCCACGTGCCCCTGCTGGCCTCACTACATCTAATTTATCCTCTAAATGCAACATGAGCTGGAGGACACACCCTGGGGCCTTGGAACCACATAGATTTGGATTCCAATCGCAGCTCGGCTTCTCAGCAAACTCTGGTCTCCAATTCTCTCATCTGAAACGAAAAGGATTATAATACCTACGAATGGTCGCGAGACGCATTCTGCTTGGTGCACTGCACGCGCACAAGCTTATAAGTGTTGGCTGTTGTTTGGACTCCAGGGAGAGCCTATGCCTGTAGCAAAGAGTGAAAGGTTTATAGGATGGGGTGGAGGTTGGGCACTGAGGGATGGCAGACAGAAGAAGCATTGCCAAACCCTTGATTCATAACGGCTAAGGATGAGAATCTGCTTGGAAGCTGGTATGACCTCATTCTGTTGAAATGAGACATAGGACCCCAACACACCTGGAGAACAGCCAGCATGTCTTCTGGAACCTCCCCCTCTCTCTGCCTTTGCCATACTCTGTCCTCTGAGGACTCATTTGCAAAACAATTACTCAGTTTGGGTTGGAGGTAGTAGAGTGACCTAACAAGGAGAATGATGAGCCTGAAGCAGATCAGGCATTTGCGACATGTTCCCATTTCATCAGGGTCTAGACAAGCCAGACAAGCAGTGATGTAATATATTTGTTATTGTTGCTGATGCTATAGTAACACAATTCAGTTAATCTCGGGGTTCTCGCTTCAAACAGTTTCAGCTGTAGCACATTTTTTTTTTTTTTGGTTTGCATTTCAAGTACTATATTTGTGAGAGACTGGTTGTTTTTTATCCTTTCCAATTTTAACGAGTCCTCTTATAATATGACTTAAATGATGACAAATCAAGTAGTAAGCATAAGGTGTATTCTGTGAACATTTAGAAAGTGATGAAAAATAACTATCGCCAACTAAAGAAGCCAATGATGTTTTACGGTTGTTGCATCTCAGTTTTTATAAATCTGCTAATAGGACTCGATATGATACCTACGCTTTAGGATTGGTGGGCGTGAGCCCAAGATGCATAAGTGCCCACACGCACACACACAGCCTCTCTTGTCCTTTCTCTTTCCCTTCCTGTCCTTCTTTGTCTTTGCTCCTGGAATTTTTGTTGAGTTAGTCCCGAAGATGGAAGGAGGGTAAACAGAAGGTGGCAGCAAACCCAAGGAGGAGGGAATCGTTCTTGCCCTTGCTGGGACCACGTCATGCTTCCGTTAGGCTGGCAGACGTTCACACCAGCAAAGGCTGTGTGTGGGTCCTGCATAGCCCAGAAGAGCTGACATCACTCGTCGGCAGCTTTGGCTCATGATCATCGCCGAGCAGAGTCTAACGCAATCTTCCTCCTTAGCGACGGAACAGCAGATTGGAGGGTGAAGAGACATATCAGTCAGATCAGAGTAGCCAGCTGGCTCCTGAGTCCTTGATCCATGTCACAACTCAGGAGCTTGGGGCTCCTTCCGTATGGCTGATGCCTTAAGAACATATCTCCTCATTCTCCATCTCCGTCTGCAATATCGCTTATTCATTCAATACATTTAAGTCATTCATATGTTAAAATGTGAGTGAAGATGTGATCCCTCTATTTCGTGGCAGTTGATCTCCAAAAGGGAGGAATTCGGCCAGATGAGGGGGTTCAACCCGACAAGCAGAACTGGAGGCTGGCACTTTCTTAGGCGAGAGCCCACCTCTCTAGCAAGCTTCTCCTCAAATTCTTCTGCTGTCATGGTGGGTTTCCCTCTGCACACTAGATTCTTGATGAATCGCTACTGTCAGGATAAAGCTTTGTAAATGAAAAGAAAGAATGGTAATACATTGAACTCTTCTCTTTTTAATTTTAAAACTGAAATCTATCCCTAAACAATAGATTTGAAAGATACTTACAGGGTCCTTTTTTTTTTTTTCCTCTACAGAAGAGTTGAAAAAGCTAGGAGAGCCAGCCCTGACCTCTGCCCTCTCCTGTTCTGCCCTCTGCCTGGCTACATCTTAAACACAGAAAGAGATGAGAGAAAAGTAGAGAGGACAGAATCGAAAGCTCAAAGTTCTGAAGGGAGAGAAGAATTGTGCTAATTTCCAGGGTGGAGAGAACAAGGTTCTACGACCGACCCCAACTGAACTAGAGATCAGGAAGTGGAGGTGGCTTGTGGCAAACACAAAAAGTGCCTCCCAAATTGTCAATGTGTGTAGAGGGATATAAAAATTCTTAAACAAAAGTAAAATTCAATGTGCGGCATGCAATAAAAATTTACCAGGCATGCAAAGAAGCAGAAAAACACAAGTCATAATGAGGAGAAGATGAATCAATCAAAACGAACCCAGAATTGACACAGCTACTAGAATTAGAAGACAAGAGACATTAAAATGGTTATTATAATTGTGTCCCATATGCTCATAAAGCTAAAGAAAAGATTGAACATGTTAAGTACAGACAAAAAAGATATTTTTTAAAGCCCTAAACCAAACTTCTAGAGAGGAAAATTACCATGTCTGAAATTTTTTTAAAAAAAACACTGGTTGAGAATATTGGCAGACTAGACAATGCAGAAGAAAATGTTAATGAATTTGAAGGCATAGCGTTAAAAACAAATTAAAATGAAATAAAAAGAGAAAAAAAAATTGAAAAATAAACAGACCATCAATGAGTTACAGGGCTTCAAATGGCCTGAAATATTTGTTGAAGTCTCAGAAAAAGAGAGATGAGAAGAAAGAAAAAAAACTAGAAGAAATTATGACTGAAAATTTTCCAAATTGATAAAACTCTAAACCCACAGATCCGAGAAGCTTGACAAAACCCAAAGCACAAGAAATGCATATACACGCCAGAGAATATCACAATCAAACTGCTCAAAACTATTGTTAGAGAAATCTTAAAAGCATCCAGGGAATAAAGACATGTTTTGTACAGTGGTTCAAGATAAAGAAACTTTAAAAAAAAAATTTTTTTTTTTTCATAATAACAGTGCACGTACGAAGACAGTAGAGCAATCAACATCTTTAGGGACAGGAAATAAAAATATCATCAATCTATAATTCTATACCAAGCGAAAAGCATCATAAAATCCTTCTTAAACGTGCCTGGGCTTTTGCCGAATTTCCATTCTGGATGCCAGCTACATTTTTCCTTCTCTTTCTTTCCACAGCCACTCCCATCCTCGTTGTTGTCCCAGACAATTCAGCTCTTGAAGAGTATACTCAGCTAAACTAAAGTGTAATAGCTGATCGGCCCCACTTAGAAAGCAAAGACCACATCTCTGTGTATAATCTCGTACCTCTTACCCTCCCACTTATCCCTCATCGCCAAAAGCGACTCATTAAGGTATTTGGTAGACAAAGTAAATCTCTATCTAGGGAGAATTCTGCTACTAAGACAATAAGGTTTTCTCTTTTTTGTTACCCACAAAAATTGGTAAAATTATATTGGTGTGGGACAGAGGAGAATAATAAGTATAATTTAGTGCTCTGTTCTTGACGTTTTGGTGGTCCGATTCAATGGTTAAAAGTAAAGTGAAAGACTGGACTTTTAATGTGACATTAGGACGAGTGACAGTGATTTGGGAGATTTTTCCGTAAAGATAATAGTCGAAACCTTTGGAATGGACAAGATCTCCAAAGCTACAATGAAGGTAAACAACAAAAGTCCAAACCAGGAATCGCTGAAAACTCACACTGTTTGTCAAAAGAAGAAGAAGAAAAAAAAACTTAAAGCAGAAAGAAGTCAGTCCTAGAGGTCAGAATAAAAATGGGATGGCACCTGGGAGTTAAGAGAAGTCTGTGATTTAAAAAAAAAAAAAAAAAAAAAGGCAACAGAATTTAAAGAGACCTAAAAAGGTCGGTGAATTAGGACTGGGTAGAACCACTGGTATCAGTGATTAGAGGCTGTAAGAGGAGCAGACGTGGAACAATCATTTGACAAGTAGAGCAGTGGAGAGAACCAGGGAACGTGAAGTCTGATAAAGTCTTTTATCCCGAGATAATTGCCCTCTGATGGTTGGAGAGCCGAGAGGAAGAAATCAGTGAACACAGGAAAATTCAGGACGCGAAGGAGTGAAGACAATTGAGAAACAAGGAAGCACGAGGAATTCATTCTTGAGCACAATAGAGGGGAATTTCTTCCTCTGAAACAGAAAAAGAATTAAAAAATGTCTAAAGGACTGACTCCCAATGAGGAAGGCCAATAAACGTCCGGAAAGATGCTTAGTCTAACTCAAGATCGGTGAAATGTGGATGTTTTCAAAAGCAAACACCATTTCACCCATCGCATCGGCAAAAGTAACGGAAACAAGAATACCCGAGCCTGGTGCGCATGCGGGGACAGACCCTCTCTCGCCCACGGCGACATCGTGAACCGCGACGGTCTTTGCGGAGGGCGGTTTGGCCACATTTATTAAAAACGCACATAACATTTTACTCGACCTTCCCCTTCAAAGAAATAATTGCATAAAAAGACACATGCAGGTAGGCAAAAAGTTGGGCCAGGATTTATGTTATCGTGCTGTGTGTAAATGACAAATATAGGAAATAGGTAAATATCCATCAGTAAAGGAAGGGACGAATAAATATTCAAGACATTAAAAAAAACTACGTAGCAGTACTGTTGAATGAAATAGAGCAATATGTGGTACCATAGAAATAGTCCCAAGATATGCTGCTAAGTAAAAAAAAAAAAAAAAAAGGCAAGCTGCCAAGTAATATGTATGAAGCGATATGATGTATAGCAAAATGCATATGCAAAGCCGTTTATATGTTTATATATAAAAATACACATACACACACATATACTCGTTCGTTTATTCAACCAGTAGTAATTTGACGCCTGCTATCCATCTCAAAGTAGCTTATTTTTGTAAGGGATGCGAATATAGAGAGAGAAAAAGGGCTGGGAAAATGCACGCTGGATTGCTAATAATGGTTATTTCTGAGAAATAAAGCAGGAGAGGGAAACTTGCAGTGTTCATATTTTTTAGGTACATGTAGTTGTATAATGTATGTTGAGTGCCACCTACTGAGACTCAGCCTCACTCCACTTCACTTATTTGAGCAGGTAACTAAGCGAATTACTGTCATTAGGTTCAAACCCCATCTTACCTATTGAGAACAGCATTAAAAATGGTGCAGAGTAGTTCAGACTGACAGGAAGTCGGGATGTCCAGCAAGGGATGAGTATGTGAAGGAACAGATGAAGGGCATGAGTGAATGATCCTGGAGATCATCTTAGGATGTAAAAACGGGTCAGCAGAGAATGCTAAGCTATAGATTTCGAGAGGGCTGTGGACATAAAAGGCGAAAACTTCAAATAACGATGAGCAGAAGAAGTGTGGTCAGTCCCACCGGCTCCCTCCACAGCCCCTCCTTTTGGCGAGCCCTCGGTGGGAGCCAAGAGTGGGAAGGAGCACATCGAAAGAGGGGAACTAGATAAGGCAAGGACGTGACGCTGGGAAAAAGTTAAGAAAAAAAAAAAAAAACAGTATGTAGACAGAGCAGACACTAACTGCATGATGTCAGCAGCAATGGGGATGAGACTGGGTGGTACCAACTGGATCCTAATAAGAACCAAGTCCAAACCGCCAGGGTGAGAGGGTGGTGCTCTGAGCTCTGGGTGTGGTTAATTGGGGATAATGGAAACATTTGAGCAGGCAGAAAAAAAAAAAAAAAAGGAGAGCCATTCAGGGGAAAAACAGAATGAGAACCAGGGAGTCCAGATGCTGTCACTCCCAGAGCGAGGTGCCTCGGAGGCGGGAAAAGCAAGTCCCAGAGGGAAGAAGCCAATGGACACTCACACTCACACACACACATACACACTTTCTCTCACACGCACACCTCAAGATTCCACACGGAAGACTCACCGTGAGTCATACCAATAGCAACAATTATTTGGCCTGTCGGGTATGTTCATTCTTGACTATGTTACTAAGAGTGAGGATGCGAGAAAGCTTCGTTTATATCTCCGTTTAAAATCTCGCTGTGCTCTGTGAAAAGTTGGGTGCTCGATTATAATTGAGTTCTCTGCTACTAAAGGAAGTTGAGACGGAGAAGTTTGGCAAAGTCTCAGGGCCGTAAACAGTTGCTAAAGAAAGTGTCTCATTAAAAAAAAAATAAACTTCATATGCAAATCGAAAATCAATGACAAATTCCCAAAACAAGCTTAAAGATTAGTGGACTACAGAGATATAGAGAACGAACAATTCTTTTTTAATAACAGATAACATGTCCTGAGTACTTGCTGGGTCCGGGTGCGACTTAGTTGTTTTCTTATATTATCACCCTTAAAATGAAGCTACATAATCTGAGAGGTGGTGGGAATTTGTCTCATTTAACAAATGAGGACACTGAGGCTTGGAGAGACCAAATCACTCATCTGGGGTCACACAATACAGGCGACATCTGGATCCCATCCAAAGCCTAGCACCCAAGCCCCTGTGTTTAATGCGGTCCATTACTTCCTGTCACAGACCAAGAACAGCAGGGGTGACCTGGCCTTCTGATGCCTATCAGTGCTGACTCTTCCCCAGGCACTGTTCTGAGCCTGGAAATGTTTATCGCCTTTATCCTGACAAAGACCCTAAGCTGCAGACGGTTTTTCTTATCACCCCTACTCCACCGATAAGAAAGCACAGATGGATTCGATAATTCTGCCCACGTCACAAGATTAGTAAGTAGTTGAGCCAAGAGACCAAGCCAGGCAGTTTGGCTGCAGAGCCCTTGATGACAGTGTTGTGTCACGTCAGGGAAATGGTTGGCTTTGCTTCCCCCTGGGAAACAGAGAAACAAGAAAAAGCTAAGATCGAAGGCAAGAGATGAAATATTTTTTAAAATTTTCCTTTCCACGAGAGTGCAAAACACACAAAAGAACAACAGAACTGGGTTTTCTGTTAGCGTGCGCATCTGCGGTCGTAAGCATGTCAAATATTAGAAGGACAGTAAGAATTTCACAGAACTTGAGAATTTCAGGATTCCCGTATTTCTTCCTGACAAAGTCCGAGGAAAGTAAAGGATAAGAAAATGAAGATTAAAGAGAGAAGCTGGCACAGGACAACTGGTCTAGACTTCAAAATTTTCAGTGTAATGAATAACCGAGAGAGAAGGAATTGAAAGGTATTTGTCGCATGTATATGCCATATTATTTACACGTGGTGCTTATCTGACATTTATCTGTTACGTATCCACCATGAGAATGTTAGAACCTGTTACAGAGACAAGAAAGCAAATACGGAGGGTAAGGAAACTAAGCGTAGACGCAAGGAGCTTGTGAGACGGTGGCAGCGTTCATGAGATGTGCTAAATATAGATAAATAAGTTAGTAATCTCTGAGACACATACGACGAGATAAAAAGCAGCCTAGATGTGCCAAACATAGATAGAAACGGATGGGGATGCAGGGGAGGAAAGAAGAAAGGGTGGAAGGAGGGAGGGAGGGAGGGAGTGGATCCAGGTCATAGTCATCGTGAAGCTTCTGCGACTGCCCTGAACTACTTACATTCAGGCTTTCGCGAGAAAGAGAAATAAATGTCCATCCTAAATGTCCATCCGCCAGAACCGCCCTGCAGCCTCTTGACCAGCTTCCAGGCTTCTTCTATGTCAATGAAAAAACTTTTTTTGTTTGTTTGTTTAAGCCACGATTATTTAACATCTCTTACCAGCAGAGAAGAATGCATAACCTAATTGATAGAAACTCGGGAAGGACATCTTGTTTTCGACACTTGCTGGCGCGTTTAGTCCATACGGTGGCGCGCGGAAGAGGCTCAGAGAGGATTTCAGGGCACGTGTGGGGGGAAGTGAAGCAAGCGAGGACTGCGTGAGTGGATCTGGGGACACTTATTCTTAATCAAATGTGTTTTAGAGCTGAATGTGATGTAAAACAATGGCTTCGTTGAACGGAATAGGGTGCACTCCAGGAGAGGGAAAGCAGAGGGTAAAGGAAGAAACGAGGAAGGAGAAAATATGGCTTTTCACGTAAAATGCTTCATGTACCCAGTCTTTCATCCCAAAGATCCCAAATTTACAGAAAAGGTCAAGGCAGAGGCGTGTCTGAACAATGATCCCACCTATTCCACCTGAGTGCTCTTTATCCTATCATTTCTGGACCTGACGTTCCAATAATTTTATATTCGCCTTTCCAGATTCAGTATTACCCGTTTACGTAGCCACGATGTATCTTACGCAAGTTCTTTTCGCTTTATTCTTTTTCAAAACTCTGTCCCTTCCTGCCTGCCAACTTGTTATCCAAATCCCCAGAGCTCTTGAGTGAACCAGAAACGTGTTCTCTTGTGTACCTGGGTCGAAGTCACATAAACACTCGGTGGAGGTGGGGGTGAGCAGGAAATCGCCGAGCCACAGGGATGATGTCCAGGGAGAAGATGACAGCAGCCTTTCAAATAAATTGCTCGCACACAATGCTCAGATAAATCTGTAATCAAAAGAGAATCTGAATGCTCGGCCAAGGAGAAGTTAAATCCCCCGAGGTCCCTCCTTTGTTGGGCTCTTTGCTCTTCTTCAGTAATGGGTTGTTCTTACCACCTACCCCCAAGCTCAGATGCTATCTATCCACGTGATCACTTGCTTTCCCTGAGTCCAAGCCAGGACGTTGAATTTGGAATAACCCTTGCATTCAGAGGCTTAGATTAGAAGAAGAGAGAACACTCATACTTAACACTTATATATGACATATATACCATTTCTGTATATCTTTACATACATTATCTCATTTAATCCCCATAACAACCCTAAAGACAGCCATCTGGTTCGTTTATCTTTTAAATAATTTACCATTTTTAAAACAAAATTTACCCCTATTTTTAGTTTGCGATAGGCATGTGCGAGGTACATGTTTAATGCCTTACAAAACTCCATTATCTAGACCATTTTTTGCAGCTGAAGAAACAAAGGTACTTGAATTGTAAGCGCTACTGGCATAAATAAATTGGTAAAGATATTTTTAAATGATAATACCTACTGCCGATGGGCTTATAAGACAGTGTGATAGTTCTCGAGGGCAATTTGCTAGACACACATAAAGTCTTAGAAAAGCAAATAGCCTTTTAGCCAGCAATTCCACTTCAAGGAATTATTTGATCTAAGACAATCAGACATTTAACATCTCAGGTACGAGAATGCCCATTGTAGACTCGTTTATAATTGTCAAAAATTACGTAAATTATGGTATACTGCAAGATAAAACATTTTTCGCATCTCGAAACTTGTTTTAGATTATTTAATGACACAAAAAATAGCTATATTGGCATGGAAAATCATTCATCGTTAAGTGAAAAACGTATCCCTTTCAGTTCAAGACGATAGCTTAAAGAAAATTATGTACCTCCCCTCACTCTACAAAAACAAGCAACCAACTATTGGAATATAAGTATTCGTAAGCGCGAAAGAGAAGAAATTAATACAATTGCTAAATAGGGGAAGGAAAATATTAGCAAAACAAGAGTTTATGAGTTTCCGAAAGATCAAAGATGCTATGGCCAAGGTGACATACTTCAGAGAGGATGCAGCTCGGGACGAGTAGGGGAGAAAGCAGCAGGGGAGGCAGCACTGTTTTCACAGAGCTCCTCGGGTCCACAGGGATGTAGTCAGAACACGAGACAGAACTCAACGCAAGACAGTTGTTTGAAGAGCAATCTGTCCAACGGCTGTTGAGTCAGAGCCTCCTTTCCGGCCTCCACATGTATGAATGTGTTTGAGGAAGATGTCCATGGCACGAAGCTGGAAAAACACCTTTCGAAGGAATGAAACTGTTAACCTAAGAGGGGCAGCGGCCTCCAGAGGTTGCTGGCTTGTTTATCTGCGCCAAAAGCCTGCCAGTCCCCACGCCACACCCACGAGCTGGGAGCCTGAGTCAGCCTTCTCCTGCAGGGAAGAGGCCACTATCAAAGGAAATGTCAGTGAGTCACAGGTAATAATCGACATGTTTTTATTCATAAACATGATTGGATGACTGAATATCAGCAGACATTTGTTTTGTTTTAAGGAAAAAAAAAACAGCTGTGGCAAAGACAATGCTATAAATTTATGAAACCGTTTTATTTTCCTCTTGGGAGTACAAGAAAATTGCATTTCCCAGTACCCTTGCATCGAGATGGGGCCAGATGACTTGGTCTAAAATGTGGGCAGAAACATATGATCCCCATCCAGGCTGGGCCCCAAACGCCAAGTCTCCAACAATGTGATCTTCCTATTTCTCACCTTTTGTGGCAACAGTGAGAAGCCTCGGATAGTCGCATCCTGGATCTCTGTGTCATCTCTCCTAGGACAGCTGCCCAGGTGAGCTTTCCGAACAGAAAGATGCCCATTGGCCTTTCTGTAAAAAGCAAACAAAATGAAATGACTTCTATTGGGTTATGCCGCTAAGAACGGGGGCGGG
>NW_011889110.1:771028-779309 GCF_000151845.1 Pteropus vampyrus | reverse complement strand
CATAAATAAATTGGTAAAGATATTTTTAAATGATAATACCTACTGCCGATGGGCTTATAAGACAGTGTGATAGTTCTCGAGGGCAATTTGCTAGACACACATAAAGTCTTAGAAAAGCAAATAGCCTTTTAGCCAGCAATTCCACTTCAAGGAATTATTTGATCTAAGATAATCAGACATTTAACATCTCAGGTACGAGAATGCCCATTGTAGACTCGTTTATAATTGTCAAAAATTACGTAAATTATGGTATACTGCAAGATAAAACATTTTTCGCATCTCGAAACTTGTTTTAGATTATTTAATGACACAAAAAATAGCTATATTGGCATGGAAAATCATTCATCGTTAAGTGAAAAACGTATCCCTTTCAGTTCAAGACGATAGCTTAAAGAAAATTATGTACCTCCCCTCACTCTACAAAAACAAGCAACCAACTATTGGAATATAAGTATTCGTAAGCGCGAAAGAGAAGAAATTAATACAATTGCTAAATAGGGGAAGGAAAATATTGGCAAAACAAGAGTTTATGAGTTTCCGAAAGATCAAAGATGCTATGGCCAAGGTGACATACATCAGAGAGGATGCAGCTCGGGACGAGTAGGGGAGAAAGCAACAGGGGAGGCAGCACTGTTTTCACAGAGCTCCTCGGGTCCACAGGGATGTAGTCAGAACACGAGACAGAGCTCAACGCAAGACAGTTGTTTGAAGAGCAATCTGTCCAACGGCTGTTGAGTCAGAGCCTCCTTTCCGGCCTCCACATGTATGAATGTGTTTGAGGAAGATGTCCATGGCACGAAGCTGGAAAAACACCTTTCGAAGGAATGAAACTGTTAACCTAAGAGGGGCAGCGGCCTCCAGAGGTTGCTGGCTTGTTTATCTGCGCCAAAAGCCTGCCAGTCCCCACGCCACACCCACGAGCTGGGAGCCTGAGTCAGCCTTCTCCTGCAGGGAAGAGGCCACTATCAAAGGAAATGTCAGTGAGTCACAGGTAATAATCGACATGTTTTTATTCATAAACATGATTGGATGACTGAATATCAGCAGACATTTGTTTTGTTTTAAGGAAAAAAAAAAAAAACAGCTGTGGCAAAGACAATGCTATAAATTTATGAAACCGTTTTATTTTCCTCTTGGGAGTACAAGAAAATTGCATTTCCCAGTACCCTTGCATCGAGATGGGGCCAGATGACTTGGTCTAAAATGTGGGCAGAAACATATGATCCCCATCCAGGCTGGGCCCCAAACGCCAAGTCTCCAACAATGTGATCTTCCTATTTCTCACCTTTTGTGGCAACAGTGAGAAGCCTCGGATAGTCGCATCCTGGATCTCTGTGTCATCTCTCCTAGGACAGCTGCCCAGGTGAGCTTTCCGAACAGAAAGATGCCCATTGGCCTTTCTGTAAAAAGCAAACAAAATGAAATGACTTCTATTGGGTTATGCCGCTAAGAACGGGGGCGGGTAGGTTATAATAGGTATCATTAATTAATTACTCTTCCTTATGTAGTAGCATAAGGAAGAGATCAAGGTCATAAAACAGGAAGAGATCAAGGTTATAAAACAAGGTCAAAAGGAAGAGATCAAGGTCATAAAACAGAATATTGACTCCAGAGAAAACAAGGATAATGCAGGAAAAAGATGTGGACATCGATTCAATTCTAAGTCTCTTTTTTTATTCTTCAGAAAAGTTTGAGGTTGTATTTATTGTGTCCGTTGATGAAGGAAAGGATAAAGTGAAAACAATTTTTTTTTAAAAAAAAAAGCAAAGAATAAGAGAGAGGTCATGGAAATTAAAAATCATTGCTAAAATGAAAATTTCAGGAGAAAAGCTGAAAAAATATAGATTCCGAACACACGCACACACACGAATCGAACCCATGAGGGGGGAAGTTAAGCAATAATGGGTGAATATTTTGATGCGTTTTTATAAGGTGGTCACTACACTAACATAAGGGAATGATCCCCATGATCAAAGGGAAATTTGGCGGCTGTCGCATGTGCTGGTGAGCAGGACTCTGCCTGGAAGCCTGAGTATTCCCTGGGGTGCCTCTGAGTGAGTCTTCCTCTGTCCAACACCCCTTGATAATAAAAACAGCAGCATCCCAGGGAAGCCAGCACCCCACACACTCAGACCCTCTGTGAATAGTGGTGTCCTCTGTCCTATCCCACAGCAATGTTAGCATGCCGAGGTGCTGGTAGAGGGTAAGTGGCGTGGGAGGTGGAAGAAGGTCATAGTGACTATTAATCGAGTCCTCATGACCAGCTACAGAAGTGAGGACAGAGGCAGCCATGCTTTGTGTTATATAATGCTGATTTTTCCCCCCTTCCCTGAAACATACTCATAACGGGGGGAGCCCTGAGAGAGTACCTAATATTTTAGGTTTCTCAAGTCACCGTTCAATATCCCCTTTCTCTGACCTTTTGATTCCTGTGTCCGTGTGAACAATCTCTGTTTAATCCACGCCCCAGCAGAGTGTATGAGTTAGGGTCACGTGAGCGGCTGTAACCCGAAGCTTCATAATGGCATAACCACGGTAGAAGTCTATTTCTTGCTCGCGTAAGGTCCTACGTGGGTGTTCCTGGTTGATGAGAATCACCTCTCCAGGAAGTAAATCAGAGACTGAGGAGCTGTTGCTATTTTGCCATCTGCCTTTTTAAAAATGTAACTTCCAAGATCCTTCTAGTTATTCATATCAAGTCAGTAAAAAAAAAAAAAAAAAGGACATAGATAAAGCACACCTGTTTATTAAGCTGCCTGACCTGGTGACACAGGTTATCTCTAACAGCACCACCCCCACCCCCATCCCCACCCCACCCCCCATTCTCTCCTTTCAGCTTTATTGTCTTTTCTATTTCCCCAGACCCTCCTCCTTCAATCTCAGATTCCATACGAAAATCTCCCAGAGGCCCTCCAGACAAAGTTATGTGGTGGTTTTTTTTACATTTTAGGGGAAAAGAAGAGGTGCTAAGAGATGATGACCATCATATAAAGGTAACTTCTCATTGCACCCTTTCCTCAAAGATGCATGTCTTTCTGTACCGACACGTTCCCTAGGAATCTTGTTAGTTTACTTTAGTAAATTAGAAATATCCCGAGTAAGACAAAAATCACTGTTAGTGGATTTTCCCAGGGAAGCAAATATGATGATTTTGACCCAGGGAGTGTAACATTTATGGCCGTAATGCACCCTCTTTTTTCTGGCAAAATAGGAGCCTCAGGGAGCCAGCCTCGAGGCCACCACCAAAGCCTCTGTCATTTTCACCCATCCCCACCAGAATCACCAATGACATCGACACCCCGGAGACTTGAAGTTGTGTGGCTGACAGCTGCATCTCGTTTGACCAGTATGAACTTTTTGAGAAGAAAAGTATGATTCCCTTTGACTGCTTTTTCCTCCCACTTTGGTATCCTGAAATTTCCATCTCATTACTATTTAAAAAATAGTTAAACCCCTACACATTCAACCCTTTATTACGTAAAGCAATTCAACCCTCCTCAAGCCCCAATACCCAAATTTACACATGCATCATATACACAGCAAAAATAAAAAGGGGGTCGTTAACCAGCCTGAAGCACTGGACTTAAATGGCAGTTTGGGAACATCTTGCTGTCTGGGCTTGCACGTTGCATTTGCCCCAAATATCTTACCGACACATTTCCTCCAAACATAGCAAAATAATGTTCCCCGAGGAAATTTTCAAGCCAGCTGTTAAGAGGAAAAAACCAAAAGCATCCTTTATCATATTATACTAACTTTGACTGCTTGAATCTTGTCTCTCTGCCAACCAGTTTTTAGCAGCTTTTTTTTTTTTTTTGAAATTACTCAATGGCATTTAGCAGATGGAAAAACTCCGGATCACAGGGAAAGGCACACATCATAATTATACACAAACTTATCAGAGTCCCAACAAAAACAGTCGTAAAGGCCTTAATCATTTATTTACAAAGACCTAAAATTATTTCCATTTGAAAAAACAGACTAAGTGATGTAACCGGTGAATACTAACAAAGCAGATTAAGTAGGAAAAGACATATGAAAAGACTTCAATATAATCAAACTACAGAAATTCTCCCATTTTAAATAGCATTAAATCCAGCATCCTCACCACCACTATCACTACTACTAAAAAAAAAAAAAAAAAAAGGCAGGGGGAAGGTGTTCAGAAGGAGCATTGCTTGATAAAAATGTTCATGGAATGAAATTTTGTCAATATTCTTCTGGGTATTCGAACTCTAAAGCATTCATCAAAGGAACCATTCTAAAATCTTCAGCTTCCTAGTCCAATGAGAAAAGGAAAAGAAAAATAGTAGCAAATCTCACTCTTTTTATCTTGTTCACCCTTTGAACTATTCGCGATTACATGAAAAGTTACTGCAAATTATCAGGTAGAAAAGTCCATAATTCTAACCCACGCTAGTTTATTTGCAGCCCATGACAAGACATGCAGAGTCTCACAGGCAACCTTGTTTACTTATCGTGATTGTCAGTCTACAGCATGAATTCCCTAAAATCAAAATGCTTTGCTGTGCCTCTTTCTAAGCAGTTACCTCCCTCATTCCTACAAATTCAAATTAAAGAAAATAATGGCTCTTGGAGACCATTTGAAGTAATTACCCCTTCTACAATCTATAATTGGATCATGGATAATTATGTGATGTAACAATAGAATAATTAGACTTGTTTGTCTATCTCTGTGTCTCTGTGTGTGTGTGTGTGGCCTAGTCATGCCACATTTGCTAAATTATATATTTTTAAATGATCTATTAAAATTAGTCAACTCTATAAATGGCATGGCTAGGAAAGATTTAGAAAATTGCAATGTATGTGGAACTCAAGATTGTATTTTATTTTTCTTAATACTGGAAAGGTTAATTGAATAAAAATTTTTATACCAAATTATTTCCATGAGCTAGACACTGTTGGAAGATGTGTAAGCAAACTTGACATGGAAATCATTACGGAGCACACAGTCCTGTGAGAAAGAGTAAGCTGCTCAAAAACCACACAAATAAAGTATATTTACCAACTAGGATAAAAACGAGGAAGAAAAAGCAGTCTTCTGTGAGTGAGTATGATTTCAGAGGCTTTCCCTGAAATGGCAACCTGGGACCTGAGATTTTTTTTCATTTTGGTAAAATATACATAATTTAATATTTATCATTTTAACCACAATTTAGTGGTATTAAATATGTTCACAGTGCTGCCAACCACTATCTATACCCCAAACATTTCATCTTCTCCTAAAAAACTCTGTTTCTATTAAACAGTAACCTCCCTCCCTCCCAGCCCCTGGGAGCTTCATTTAGATTTGCTGTTCTATGAATTTGCCTATTCTAAGAACCTCATAAAACTGATATTATACATTATTTATCCTTCTACGTCTGGCTTATTTCACTAAGCCTACAGTTTTCAAGTTCCATCCATGTCGTATTATATATCAAAATTTCATTCCTTTTCCTGGTTGAATAATATACCACATTCGTTTATTCATTCACCTGTTGATGGACACTTGGGCTGTCCCCACCTTTTGGTTATTGTGACTAATGCTGTTATGAACGTGGGTGTACAAATATCTGTTCTAGTCCCTGCTTTCAACTCTTCTGGCGATATGTACTTAGAAGTGAGATTGCTGGGTCATGTGGTAATTTTATGTTTAGCTTTTTAGAAAACTATCAAACTGTTTTCCACAGCTGCTGCACCATTTTGCATTGCTGCCAAGAATACATGGGAATTTCCACTTCTCCACATCCTCACTGACATTTGTTATTTTCCGTTTTTAAATTGTAGCCATCCTAGTGAGTGTGAAGTGGTATCTCGCTATGGTTTTGTCTTGTATTTCCCTCATGACAAGTGATGTTGACCATTTTTTCATGTGTTTGGTGGACATTTGTATATCTTCTTTGGAGAAATGTCTAGTCAAGTCCTTTGCCCATTTTTACATTGAATCTTTTGATTTTTGTTTTTGAGTTTTAGGAGGTTTTTTTTTTTTTAAAAAAAGTGTATTCTGGATATTAACCAATTATCAGATATATAATTTGCAAAGAATTTCTCTTATTCTGTGGGTTTTCTTTTTGGTTTCTTCATAGCATCCTTTGATATAGAAAAATTCTTAATTTTGATTAAGTCCAATTTATCTATTTTGGGGGGGGAGGGGTGCCTGTGCTTTCAGTCATGTGTCCATGAAATCATTGCCAAATCCAATGTCATGAAGATTTTCTTCAATGTTTTCTTTTAAGAATAAGATTAGGTCTTTGACCCATTTTGAGTTCATTTTTTTTGTGTATAGTGCAAAGTAAGGATACATCTTCATTCTTTTACATGTAGATATCCAGGTTGGTTTGGGTTTTTTTTAGTATCATTTTTTGAAAAGACTGTCCTTTTCCCTTTCAATAGTCTAGGAGCATTTGTCAAAAATCAATTGACCATACATGTGAGGGTTTATTTCTGGGCTGTGACCTGAGAATTTAAGAATGGACAGTAGTTAACTAGATGACAAAAGAGAAAAATCCCTCTAAGTGGAAAGATGAATTTGAGTCGCAATAAGTATTGACTTCCTTTTCGAGGAATGTAACAGTAACATCTCATTCTTCTATTTCTTTTACACACGCTGCATTAAATTAACCTAGTATTTGAAATCTCTTTTGGGGGAGATACTAAGGTATGTACTCTGGGGTCTCCAGCAGAATAATACAGGGCAGCGTTAAATCCATTCTCCTTCATTTTGCAACCAACGTGAGTCATAAATAAGTCACTTTTTCTTCTAGTATCCAATAGAGAGCAGTAATTCAGAGAAGCACAGCCCACATGGTCAAACATTAATTCTCAAGGATAGCACAGAACAAAATTACAAGGAAGAAGAACCTAATTATTGAACAATTAGTGAAGTCCACCTTGTCCACAATCAAATCAGTAATTACACTATTATAAAGAGCAGTGTTAGAAAAGCTCCTTCTAGGCCATTAAAAGATTTGCGGGAAGGAAAAAAAGGGGGAATTGGTGTTGTCAGAAGGGATTTAATGAGAGTTAACATGGGAAATTTCTGTAATTTCTACTAGTTTTATTTAACGTTTTACGTTATCTGTCAAATGTCTCTGCTTCATTAATCTACTTTGAATGGAATGAACGAATATGATCCGGCTAAGACATTTACTCTATTTTCCAATATGGAAACAAACAATTTCATGTTTTCATTTAGAGCGATTCATATCCCTAAGCCTGTATTTTCGTTGAATTTAAATGTGACGATACCGTGATTTTTTTTAAAGAAATCATCTTCCGACTTTCACAGTGCATCCCCTTGGGTTTACGATAAATAAAAAGCGAGCTCATTTCTAAGTGTCGTCCCTTTTTATGTTATCTGCTTTAGCTGCACAAAGACTCAGATGAAGCTTTGAAAGTATGGCTTCCAGCCTAATCGGGTCTGTAGACTTGCCAACATCGTCCCATTTCTCCTTGGGTTGTAAAGGTGCAGGGAAAGAGAGGGGTAGAGAGGAGGAGGAGGTGGGAACGGGCAGGATGGCAATTTTCTCGTTCCAGTTAGACGTGTGTGTGTTCGCGTGTGTATTTAAACCCCACGTTTACAGATTCGATTTTACACTTGTATATTTCATTTTCACAGTATGATTTTGTGCTGTCATTGATGGTCCCATTTTTATTTAAGAAATTCAAGGGCCAAGTGTCCCCCCAATACTGTCTCATTTATATAAACATTTCTAGAAATGCAAAAGACCACAGTGAGTTTGAGTATGTAAAATGTGAGACATTTTATTACGAGCTACATAAAGAAATTTCACAATGTACTTATTCCACTGACTTACCATAGAAATTGTTCTAGCGTGTTATGCTTATTAAACATTGTACTTGGTTTGACATCTGTCACTTTAATTATGCTCTCTATATTTTAATGCTTTCTTGTTATCTTTTATCTTTTTTGCCTTTAGATGAACTGTATCCATTTGCTTTTATCTTTTATCTCTGATTTATAAGGTTAACGCCCTATTTTAAGGATAATCTTACATGATTATCTTAAAACATTAAAATTCTTTTTACTTAATTATGCCAACAATAACTATTGACTTCCTTTGATGGAAATCAAAAAAGCTAAAACTGATGACATCTTTGTTATTTCCCTTTCATATTTTTCATTATACTAATCTGGAGTTTAAAATCACCTTAAAAAAGAAGACTTTCTTTTTATATTTACATGGAGTATTTTACTTTTGTTCCCATAATTACCTCTAATTACTTAATTTCCCTATTTTTATTGCTTAGTAATTTA
>NW_011889110.1:765987-767783 GCF_000151845.1 Pteropus vampyrus | reverse complement strand
CGCAGGGAAGGGCCCGGGCTCCCGTGAGGTTGTGCATCTGTTGCTATAATTAATATTTGAGAAGAAGAGATCGGGGGCTGAGCAGATTCCTTTGTGTGTGTGTGTGTGTGTGTGTCGTTGGTTTTTTTTGTTTTTTGTTTTTTGTTTTTTTAACTAGAATTCTTATCATTGAAATTACTTATAAACTTCCTTGCTTATAATAACATTAGCTCGCATTAGCCGTTCTACAGGGAAATAAGGAAGAAGACAATTGTGCCTCCTTGGGGAGTGATAGATGCCGAAGAGAGAAAAGCTCAAGAAGGAGGCAAAAACGGGGCGGGAAGCAGCAGCAGCAGCAGCAACAGAACCAATTAGAGCCATCCCAAACCACCTGGAGTTTTCTAAGGAGTTTCTTTTGGCTCCAGATTTACATTATAGATGCCTGTGTCTCAAGACAATGAATTCTGTGAGCCGCAAACTTTATTAAATCCTGCCCTTCGGCACAGAACAAGTTTAAATAGTATTATTTTTAGTCATTTATTCTAAAACACTTCTAAGTGCCTAATATGTGCCAGGCACTGAAGAAATTATAGCCAAGATTTATGTTCGACTTTAAAAAGGAATTCATTACTTCGCTTTTTTAACAGCTGCAGATGGAAGCAGAACTTAATAATGAATTCTGTGCTATCTACCTATCTCTAAAATTTAGTTTGATAACACATAGGAAACTATGATACAGGGCCAATCGCAAATTTAAACCTCTTTGCCTCCAGACTGCAGTAGAGCTTTCTTTGAAGACTGGATGCCTAATTTTATTAACAAAAGAAAAATAATTACATAAGCCTCGAATCACGAAAACTTAATTTCATATTATAGACACCTAATGGCAGTGTAAACAATGTGTCAGACAATAGAAAGGAACAGAGATATTTTTACTATAACTTCAATACATGATGTGTTGCAAATTACAACTGGAATTTCTGGATTTTATAAAGTAACTTCCATGTTTTGTTTTGGTTGATACTTTTATTTTTAAACATATGCTTAAAAAAAAAAAATTCCAATATACCCATAGCTTTCTGGCAACCAGTCGTACTGTTAATACATCTAGGATCATAAGTTACATAATACCACAAATAATGTAAATTCAGGTTTCACGAAAGTCTGTGAAAGCCTTGGAGAGAACTGATTTGGAAAGGCGAATCTCCACTACTGAGTCTCAGAGCAAAGGAAAGAAACAAGATACTGTTAGACTCACCGTTGCGCGTGGACTTATTAATGATGTCCACGTGCAGAGTCGTCCAACGTCAGGCTTCTCAATTAACTCCAGGTATTGGGAGTGAACAACCCTCTTGCCAAGTGGGGACTTGTTCAGCCGCCTTTATCTTTCCTTATATCACTCATTCAGCCAATTCACTAAAGCCTGTTTGTTTCTCCCAGGTGCCGCCTAAAGTTTCATTGTTTTGTTTATTGTGCTTGTTGGCTCACAGATCTCTTTCACAATTTTCCTCGGTTGCTGATGGCTCCGAACTACCAGTTTGGATCAGCCCAATTGCGGCTAGTGCTTTAGTAAACGCGTCTCGACTAAAAGAAGGACTTTGGAGAGGAAGATGGCACAGGGCGATAAGGGGAGGGGGGAGGAAAAGGCCAGAGGGAATTCCACCAGGTGCCTGTGTTCCCGCGGAGAACCAGCAGGTGGCAGCAACAGCTCGCGGCAAGGCCCCAGCTGAGCGCTGTAGGACCGGAACAATGGACCCCCAAGCCTGCCCTGGGTTTGAGCAGAGGCTGGGGGTGGCGGACACATCCCTCGTCGCGAC
>NW_011889110.1:747277-763991 GCF_000151845.1 Pteropus vampyrus | reverse complement strand
GCTCTACCTGTCTAGGGCCCTAGGGAGGAGGACTCCTTTGGAGTCTCTTGGTTCATTCGGGATGCAAGAAGATGGCTGGCAGTGACGGCTGTGTCACCAGGGAGCTGGGGAACGACAGGCAACGATGGGCTGAGCAGGGGAAGGCCAGGACCATGCCTCCTCCCAGCCCGCTGCCCTCCTCCCACTCATCACCCTCTCCTGAGCTGGGCCCTGGGCCTACGTCCACGCTCCCCACCCCCAGATGGAAGGGCTGTGCTGGGGATCGGAGGCTTCGGCGGCCTGGCCTCTGGTTCCCTTTCTCAACTTGGCGGCTCACCTCCTTCTCCCAGCCCAGGTGTTTCTGCTGAAGCACTTCCTGGGGCAGAGAAGCTCACAGGCTGACTAGGGGTGGAGTGGGGCAGACCCACGGTGAGGACTCGGGGGTTCCGAGGACCCCTTCGGTTCTGCACCGATGTGCCTGTTTACAGCCACGCACACCTCCCTGCACCCACGGTCCTGCTCCACATGCGGCTCACCTCGCGGACGCACTCGCTCTCACAGCCATTGGTCCCGGCACTCATGGGCTTTCGTCCACAATCTCCCACTTACTCATCCCTCATGCACATGTACCGACTGCCCCAACAGCCTCCCTTATGCTCTTTTCCAGAGCCACGCATGTCCTCAGGCAGTGCACAGCCGGAGTGGCTCATTCTAAGTGACTCTCTGGCTAAAGCCAGACACTGCCTGTATCTTAAGAGCCTCCCCCAGTTCCACAGTGGGAGGCACATTTGTCAGCATCTGCGTGCTCTAGGGTACATTCTCGGAGGCCTCGGGAGACACAGGACTGTCCCCTGTTGGGTAATCCACAAATTGTCCTCTCCAGCCAAGGCAGAAGGGCTAATGCACCGGAGGACAGCCACCTCCTCACTGTCTGCTCTGGATGTCGATGCAAAGGCCAATGGGATCCTTTTCAGGGCGGGAGGCCAGGGCTAGAAGAGAGAGCTTCTGAGACCTATCCAAGGTGGAGATTAAAGGGGAGAGGCTGCAGCATTAAGCTGAGCAAGGATTACACTGGAATTTCCTGGGCGTTTAACAGCTGCAGAACAGGACAGAGGGCAGGGCCTGTGGCGCTGACCCCTCCCACACTGACCCCGTGGCTAACAGGTGTGAGGACCAGCTCAGCAACCACACCAGACATAAAACCAGCAGCCCCTTTGCCCTTAAGACCGTCCCTGCAGCCCACTCTGCTCCGTTTGCAGCAATGCCCCTCGAGTGTGTTCCCCGTGTCCAGTCCCCTCTTTCCCTCGGAAGTCGCTGTTCTGTGCTCGACATCCTGTGAGACAATTTTAACTTCTTGGGAGAGAAGCTTGAAGAAAACCCGGGGATGAAAGTTCTTTTGCTTTTATGTTTGACATTATTTTGCTAATTCATTCCCGGCTCCTACTGCCTCTCCATCTCTGCTTTCTTCTCAGATGAAATTTTCTAGATACTTCGAAACCTAGAGGGGGAAAAGGAGGGAGGATAAAATATAAGTATATGCTATACTAGTCTAAGTTTTATAAATATTTCTCTTTTTTGTTTAGATTTGAATTGTGAGATTTTGTTTTCATTATAAAAATAAGGTATGATCATTGTAACAAGAAAAACAATTCTAATATGCGTAAGACAAAGTTAACTCACCCCCCGCCCCCTTTTCTATGTCCTACAGTAACCAATTTTAATGGCCCGGTATATCTTCTGCCATACTTTCTTACAAGCTTATTTGGCTTATATTATTTAATTTTTTAAAATTCACTTTGTAGATTGAGGTACGTAAACTATATTAAGTCAGCTTGGTTTGTTCATCAGATTATCATATTTAGCATTTTGATTTAAGCGCAGTTCACTTTTAAGATTCTTAGAGGTTTAGTCATTTTTAAATCTTGCATTTTTATAGATAACCGAACTCGTAAGCTAAGATCCTACACAGTTTTAATCTTTGCCAGTTTCTGAAAACAAAATACAATCCTGACACCTAAGAAACTGCCATATTTTTGTCAACCAAAGAAATGTAGCCGGCTTGTGGATATAATGTCTCTGCTGTATGAAAAAGATACAAAATGATATATCCAGAAAAGGAGCTGAGAAAAAAAAATAGGAAGTCGCAGAATGCGACTTTTGTCACAGGAAACTTCATCTAATCAGTCTCATTTTCTGAGCTATCATTTGACATCCACAGTTCTGCTGCTTCTGGTGCTTGATATTTTTAAAAGCATGTACACATCTGAAATTTGAAAGTTTTTCTGATTGAGGTAAGTTTTCTGCTCTTTCATGGGTCAGAGGATTTCTAAACACTGGCCAACTTCTTTCAGTAGTTGGAGAAGAGAGAGAGGTCTCAAGCAGGCCACAAGGAAGTGAGTGGGGTGAGGGGCCTGGCCTCGTAGAGGCCTGTCCCGCTCTGTGTGGCAGCTGGGATGTGCTTGGCCGCTCCCAGAATGAACTCCTGGACCAAACGGAGAAAGATGTCCTAGTCCTTAGCCATTGACAGCACTTTGAAAATCGAGTTCTAAGCCCCGCTTGTTTAGAATTCCAGGCATGTGTGTGGAGCAGCAGCGTGTTCTTGTCACTTATATTTCTGCCTTTGAAACTTGTTTCAAAAGATTCTGCAGTGGTAGGAATAGTTGACAGCAATTTCTTTCAGATCTTAATAAAGTTTTTTCTTTCCACGTTTTTATTTTAGCCGTAGAGAGACACTCAGATTCTTTTTATCTATTAAAAAAGAGAAGACCTGAATTTATCTGGTTCATTTGATAAGTGAGAACTGACCTAACCGCCTCGTCTCACTCAGGCACAATTCCTTTCTGAAGAAACCTGTTTATAACCTTCAATTTTCTGGATCCAGATCCAGAAAATTGTGTCCTCATCAAACAGCGAAAGTACACTTTGGGCGCTTTATGATCCTCCGCCGTTTCTTCTTAATGAAAGTACCATTTTCCTAAGTAAAAATTTTTAAAGTCACTGAAGTGGCAGTCGGCACGCAATGACTCCACTTTACTCTTTCCTTTATGACCCCTCGTGATGACGGAAGCTCAGTGGCTTCAGCTTTCCTAATTGCCTTTGCTCTTTTCTGGAACTTCTGGAGAGAGGCCAGCTTCGTGTTGTCATTGAGATGCCTGCTAAAGCTATGCATGCACACCCTGTCACGGCCACAAGCCACTGCGGTACTCGTGTTGTGGGTCACCGGAGCAACGCTTTGCCACGCCTCATCTTCTAGAACGTTCCATGTTGCACCGCTGATATTATCTGCAGTGCGTCTTTTCTTTCACGTTTCGATTTCCTTCCAAAAATCGATTGAGATGTTTCTTAAGGGTTTATTACTCCTCTGTGATTATTTGTCGAGTTATCCGTTTAGAAAGACACAGCACTCATAGTGTCTTCGTTATACAGATTCCAGAATCCATCCGGGCTCTGACTGAAAGAAGCTATTTTAAAGAATGTCTGCCGGGCAAATGGTATAACAGCCTTCATTGTTTAAGGGCTTTTTGCTGGCATTTTCAGTGCTTGATAAGAACGTTCCTGAAGATTCTCTTGCTCTGGACAGAATCTGGTCGGCTCTGGTGTGTCGGGCGTGTTTCTAAATTAAGCCCTGGAGAGTAGGGGTTGCACCTACGATGAGAATGACTTTAGGATCCTTGTTAAACAGCCCTTGGTGATGGGGCCATGCTTTTCACTTCGTGAAGCATTTATTTAATCTGTGAATGATTCTAGTAGCATTGGGGACTGTATTTGCAAAGAACCTCTGTTTCTTAGGAATAATTCGCTCTGTGGAAGTACTTTTTTTTTTCCAGGTTTCCTGAGATACAATCGACATATAGCATTGTGTAAGTTTAAGGTGTACCACATGATGATTTGGAAATGTTGTTTGCTTGCTTCCATGTGCCCTAAGTCGAACGCTCCGTTTCACAGATAGGGTTCTAGAAGCATGAAAGGTGAATTTCAGTGGCTCGTAGGCAGATACCCACCACACATCAGCCGATACAGATGTTGAAACCGTGTCTTTTCATGGTAACTGCATGGAGATAACCCTGAAGGCTTCATCTTACGATATAGACAGGATTACCAGGAAAAAATCAGATGAGTAGAGATCAAATCACGATTTTCATATTCATCAAAGTTAAATATAGTTGAATAGGTTGATTTTCGCTTCATTGTGAAATGTGTCATTTTCAACAGCACCGTGGGTCACACAGCCACAAATATCCAGGAGGAAACAGATTCTAACTTGCACTTGGCTTTCTTTTTCTTTTCCTATCCTCTCAATTCTGTGCCTTTTGAGTGACATGCCTCTTGTTTTCTTCTCAACGGAAATAATAAATGCAATCGCTACTCTCGACCGTGCAACTCATGGACTTTGGAGACTCAGTCACGGGGACAGAGATAGGTCACCAGTAATCTCTAGACCAACACACGAAGCAAGGGCTGAGCCCGTGTGTTGTGACCGTGACTCTGGAGGCAGCCATACTCCCCCGGTCACGTGCTTGTGCTGTGTGCTTCTGAAGGCTCAGGGGCATTTTATATAAAAGGGAAGCTTATTTATGACCTAGTCAGAGAAGTCATTTTGGGAGCATGAACGCTCTTTTGATTCATTTTACTAAATTATTACAGGTTTAAAGGAATTTCTAATAAATGATTTAATTGAAAGGATAGTACATATATATACACACAAGGTTTTTTAAATGCAAAAATTAAAGAAGTACAGGGAGGGTGCACCGCCCTTGCTCCAGCTCCCGTGTTGTCCATCCATCATAATGATCCACACACGGATATGCATATGGATGTCCTTAAATTACCAATCGAGAGCATACTTCATGCTGTTCCGCACTGGATTTTCACTTGAAGATTATTTTCATATCAATGCATAAACAGTAGCCTTTATTCCTTTTGAAGGTTGTGCCATAATCTTAGTATTTTTTTTTTTAATTTTTTGATTACAGTTGACGTACGATTATATTAGTTTCAGGCGTACAGCATAGTGGTTAGACATTTAAATAACTTACGAAGTGATCCCCCCCCATAAGTCCAGTGCCCATCTGACAGCGTGCATAGTTATTGCATTATTATTGACTCTACTTCCTGTGCTATACTCTCCATCCCCATAAACCATCTTCCTTAATGATAAATGGTTACTTTCCAGTCTTTTCCTTTACAAACAATTCTGCCACAAATATCCTTGTTTGAACATCTGGGCAAATAGATCCAAGTATATGGTACCCCAAGGACAAATTCTTAGAAGTGATGCTGCTAGACAGACGTCGCCAATTGTCCAAGAGGATATTCCAGTTTGAACTCGTAAGCGCAGTGAACAGAAGAGAGCCTATTTTCTGCACCTTCTCCAGCCCACTGCATTATTAACCTCATTGGACACAATGGCATGTCACGCCTTCCTTTCGCTGTGAGCAAACTGGAAGCATCTTTGCATATATTTAAAGAAGACGTTTATTTGTCTGTAAGCCACAGAAAAAAATGTGCCCCTTGCGGAAAGAGGACCTTGTTCACCAGACATAGGCACGCCGGGCCCACACGGCGCTCTCCGTCCTCGACGCTGGCCCGTTTCTCGGGTGGCATCTTTATACCATGTCTTCTTTGCATCTGTCCTCACACCCGCCCTCCCTGGTACCCCACAGCTCTCTTTCTGTGACCCCTCTCACGTCACTGCCTATCTGAAACATCTAGAGCATCCAAGTCTGATGGGGGCCCGGGGCTGTCATGGAGCGGGGGGGGGGGAGGATGTGTGTCCCCAGGGAAGGAGTCATTTTCAACCCACTCGGTTTTTAATGAGAAGACTCTCCCGACTCCCAATGCAGGGTGGCTGTAAATGAAGAGAAAGGATTAGAATAGCATCTTCCAACAGAGTAGTAGCTCCTTCCAGAAGAAAACAGTAAGACTGGCCCAGAACTAAGTACCCCATGCTCTATAGAGGATGGGCCGTGAGACGTGGACGTAGGGAGGGAGCAACACGGCCACGGCTTCCGGGATGGTGGACTTGCCACAGTCAAGGGAGAGGTCCCTGCTGGTTGTCACCCTGCAGTTGGTGCCAGGACCATCTGAGAGCTAGAGGAGGAGAAGTGAGCCAGGGTTTGGAGCCTGGGCCATCTGTGAAGCAACGTGGTCACCTCCCGCTTGCCCCTTCCGGTCCTGTGTCTCCACAGGAAGCAAGCTTGGCTGCGGTCCCCAGGCCTACAAAGCGGCAGCCCTGCCTGGGAGCAGGGCGGTGGCCAGCGTGATGGTGGGAGCCCTGAAGATGCCCCATGGCCGCTGAGGGTGCTGCCCGGCCAGGGAGCGGAGTGGCGGGCATGGTGTGCAGTCTCTGGGTCCTGGTCCTGGTGTCCTCCGTTCTGGCTCTGGAAGGTAAGAGGGAGGGGGCACCCGGGAACCCCCCACCTGCCAGTAGAGACTCGACACAGGTGGATATGGGGATGATTCAGAAAAGGCAGAAACGAGTGAAGACCTCAAAGCGGGCACAGGAGTGGGGAGGGTTTCAGATAGAGGCTCCTGACAACAGCTGTGCTCCCGCCGGTGAATTAAACGGACCGGGATGGGGACTCTGTTTCTCCTCATGGGAAGGGGGCGGAGGTTGAGCAGTGCTGGCCGGCGCCTTGGCCACTGCCTGCCCCTTCTTGTCTCTGGGCAGAGGTGTTGCTGGACACCACCGGAGAGACATCTGAGATCGGCTGGCTCACCTACCCACCAGGTGGGGTGAGTGTCGCCCTCGCATTCTGCACCCATCACCCCTCTCTCGCCCTGCTCCCCAGAGTGCGGATTTGGGGAAGGAAACCCCAGGTGGAGACTAATGGAATGAGACTCCTCGCCTCCCTCTGCTTTGCATGCCAGTTCATTTTCAGTCTCCGGGGAAGAGATGTGCCCCCCAACTTCCTGCACCCTGCAAGCCCTGAGCAGTAACCGGCCTCCCCTCCCTGCAGTGGGACGAAGTGAGCGTCCTGGACGACCAGCGACGCCTGACGCGGACCTTCGAGGCCTGCCACGTGGCAGGCGCCCCGCCGGGCGCCGGGCAGGACAACTGGCTGCAGACCCACTTCGTGGAGCGGCGGGGCGCCCAGAGGGCGCACATCCGGCTGCACTTCTCCGTGCGGGCCTGCGCCAGCCTGGGCGTGGCCGGGGGCGCCTGTCGCGAGACCTTCACGCTCTATTACCGCCAGGCCGAGGAGCCGGACGGCGCCGACGGCGGTGCGGCCTGGCACCTCAAACGCTGGACCAAGGTGGACACGATCGCGGCGGACGAGAGCTTCCCCGCCCCCTCCGCCTGGGCGGTGGGGCCCCGAGGGCCTGGGCCTCGGGCCGGGCTGCAGCTCAACGTCAAAGAGCGGAGCTTCGGCCCCCTGACCCAGCGCGGCTTCTACGTGGCCTTCCAGGACACTGGGGCCTGCCTGGCCCTCGTGGCCGTCAAGCTCTTTTCTCACGCCTGCCCCTCCGTGCTCCGCGCCTTCGCCTCCTTCCCTGAGACGCAGGCCAGTGGGGCCGGGGGCGCCTCCCTGGTGGCGGCCGTGGGCACCTGTGTGGCTCATGCAGAGCCAGAGGAGGATGGAGGTGGGGGCCAGGCAGGGGGCAGCCCCCCCAGGCTGCACTGCAACGGGGAGGGCAAGTGGATGGTAGCTGTCGGGGGCTGCCGCTGCCAGCCCGGGCACCAGCCTGCACGTGGAGACAAGGCCTGCCAAGGTGAGCCCCCATCCCCCTGTGCGTGCCGCGACCGCCTCACCTGCCCTGACCTCTGTGGTCCTTTCCTGGATGCCCCATACTTCTTCATTCTGTCCCCAGAACATCAGGAATGAACTATTTTAGGAACGGACATTAATTTTTTTTTTCCAGATTTATTTCCCAGAGCACCCAAACTTGCTCTTGTCCGCTCATCTGAAATTTCTAGAACCCTCTGGAGACTTCTGCAGCCATTGCTGAAGCTCTTAGGGCTGCAGGCCTGAGAAGTGATGGAGATCAGAAGGAGTTGAGCTCCTGGGTTATCTCGGGACAGGGTCCTTGGTCCACATTTGCCCTTTATTTGGGGTGGGATTATCCCGAGGTCAGGGGAGGAGACTGATTCCGCTGCAGGGGGAGGCTGCAGGCGGCCTCTGCAGAGGGAAGTTATGCAATCAGGCCTAGGACGCCTGCCTCTGGTGCTTGGCCTGCTCAGAGCCCCCGCCCACCTCCCTTTTTCCATCAGTGGAAATGCAGTTCCACCTCCAGTGAAATGGCAGATGTAATCTTTGCCCGAGGGAAGAGTGGGTTTAGGGTTCCAGCTCAGGAGGAAAGGAGGAACTGGCCCTTTGTCAGGTGCGTGGGGCTCAGGAGGGGTGGACGGAATGAGCCAAGCCTCTACTCTCTGCTCTTCAGCTTGCCCCAAGGGGTCCTACAAGGCTCTGGCTGGGAACACGCCCTGCTCGCCCTGCCCGGCCCGCAGCCAGGCCTCTGACTCTGCGGCCTTCGTCTGCCCCTGCCTTGGGGGCTTCTACAGGGCCAGTTCAGACCCCCCAGAGGCCCCCTGCACTGGTGAGTCTCCCCGCCACCCGAGAGGTAGAAGCAGGACTGGGAGCGGAGCCAGAAGAGAGGGTCTTTGAGGGCGGCGGGTGGGGCTGGTTCGCACTGGCAGTGACTTCTCTTTCTCCTGTGTCCTCCGTGTCCTCCCCGCCTGGCCCGCATCTCCCCTTCCTCTCTGACCCCATCCACCCTGGCTGACCCGCCTCTCTCCTCCCACGGGCCACCTCTGCTTTCCGGCCCCACCGCGTGCTCCTCCATCCTGCCCCTGCCACAACCCCCTCCTCCCGGGCCCTTCCCCACTGCACCCGCTGGCTTCCCCAGGCCCCCCGTCGGCCCCGCAGGAGCTGTGGTTCGAGGTTCAAGGCTCGGCGCTCATGCTGCACTGGCGCTTGCCCCAGGAGCTGGGGGGGCGAGGGGACCTGCTCTTCAACGTCGTGTGCAGGGTGTGTGACAGCCGCCAGGAGCCCGGCGCAGGGGGCGCAGGGGGCGCGTGCCGCCGCTGCCCGGATGAGGTGCACTTCGACCCCCGCCAGAGGGGCCTGACTGAGAGCCGAGTGTTAGTTGGGGGGCTCCGGGCACATGTACCCTACATCTTGGAGGTGCAGGCTGTCAACGGGGTGTCGGAGCTCAGCCCTGACCCTCCCCAGGCCGCGGCCATTAATGTCAGCACCAGCCACGCAGGTGAGCCCTGCCTTGTCCTAAGCCTTACCTCGCCTTTTCCGAACCCCTCCCCCACTCCCGCCTCCTGGTCCCTGGAAACCCCCTTCTAACCCCCCATCCAGTTCCCTCAGCAGTCCCTGTGGTGCATCAGGTGAGCCGGGCCTCCGACAGCATCACGGTGTCCTGGCCTCAGCCAGACCAGGCCAACGGGAACATCCTGGACTATCAGCTTCGCTACTATGACCAGGTGCGGGGGCGGGGTGGCCCAGGAGGGCTGGGGGGATCTCACAGTACCCCACCATGGGGCTAGAGGTGCAGGGACCAGGAGGGGTACCCAGGAGCCCTGTGGAGGGTGGCAGAGGCCAGAAGCCTTGGGGGTGTCGGTTGGAGCAGGAGTGAGGGGCTGAGGCCTGCCAGCAGGGAGTGAATGGCTATCACCCCCAGGCAGAAGATGAATCCCACTCCTTCACCCTGACCAGCGAGACCAACATGGCAACTGTGACACAGCTGAGTCCCGGGCACATCTACGGCTTCCAGGTGCGGGCACGGACCGCTGCAGGCCACGGCCCCTACGGGGGCAAGGTCTACTTCCAGACGCTGCCTCAAGGTGAGCGGAGGCCTGGATGGAGGGCGGACACCAGAGGGTGGTGAGGAGAGGCCAGGGGCCCCCCTGGTCTTGAACCCTCCCCCAGAACCCTCCAGACCAGAGGCTGTGAGGAGAGAGCTCGTGGCTGAGCCGGGGTCACCGGGTTGGTGGGCAGGGGGTGCATGTTGAGGTGTGTAGGTGCGTGCTCATGCGAGGTCTCACCCACCTGTGATCTTGGGTGCCGGTTCCTCAGGTGAGCTGTCCACTCAGCTTCCGGAGCGACTCTCCTTGGTGATTGGGTCCATCCTGGGGGCCTTGGCCTTCCTCCTGCTGGTGGCCATCACCGTGCTGGCTGTTGTCTTCCAGAGGTGAGCCCCTCCCCGCCATGCCCCCACCCCTCTCACTCCACATCGCAACCCCAAGTCCCAGCAGCCCCAAAGCCCGCTGCAGAAACCCCCACCGCCCAGCGCCTTCCCCTGGGCCCACGCAAAGGCGGAAGGAGGGAGCTGGGGACCCTCCCCCTGGGGGCCCGGCAGGACGGCAGCCTGTGCGGGAGTGGAAGGGGGAGGAAATGGGAGCGAGGCTCATTCCGGGACACTGGTTTGTCCCTCAGGAAGAGGCGTGGGACAGGCTACACTGAGCGACTGCAACAGCACAGCAGCCCAGGTGAGGCAGCCGGAAGTGGATGGGATGGGGCCAGGGTTGGGGTGCACCGATGAAGAGCAGGGGGCTTGGGCCAGGAACACACCAGGTTCCCCCAAGGCTGAGGGGAGCTCCTCGGCACTGTCTTCAGAAGTAAGAGGGCACGCCACTCCCCATAACATGCCCCGCACACCTCCAGGGCTTGGGGTGAAGTATTACATCGACCCGTCCACATACGAGGACCCCTGCCAGGCCATCCGAGAATTTGCCCGGGAGGTCGATCCTGCTTATATCAAGATCGAGGAGGTCATCGGGGCAGGTACGGCGGGGGCAGAGGGAAGGCTTGGTAGGAGTCCTCCTCAACGCGGCAGGATGCCGTGAGCCCACCGTCTGTCCTTGACCGCCCCCAACCTACACCCATCCTGCCAGGCTCCTTCGGAGAAGTGCGCCGGGGCCGGCTGCAGCCCCGGGGCCGGCGGGAGCAAGCGGTGGCCATCCAGGCCCTGTGGACCGGAGGTGCCGAGAGCCTGCAGATGGCCTTTCTAGGCCAGGCCGCAGTGCTGGGCCAGTTCCAGCACCCCAACATCCTGCGGCTGGAGGGCGTGGTCACTAAGAGCCGGCCCCTCATGGTGCTGACGGAGCTCATGGAGTTGGGGCCCCTGGACAGCTTCCTCAGGGTCAGTCCGGCCTGCGGGGGAGGCGGGCCCTTGGTTCTGGGCAAGTTTGCGGCTCTCAGCTGCTCTGGAGGCCCTACACCTTCGCTCCTTCTCGCCTGCCCCTGGTGGTCTTCAGCTTCATCCCCGGCCATTTTCTGAGTCCTAAATCCCCTCGCCCTCTCATGCGGATGTCTGCTCTGCGTGTGTCGAGTTCCTCACTCAGTTGCTGACCTCTGCCCCTGCCCCTCAGCAGCGAGAGGGCCAATTCAGCAGCCTGCAGCTGGTGGCCATGCAGCGGGGCGTGGCTGCCGCCATGCAGTACCTGTCCAGCTTTGCCTTCGTCCACCGCGCGCTCTCTGCCCGCAGTGTGCTGGTGAATAGCCACCTGGTCTGCAAAGTAGCCCGTCTTGGCCACAGTCCTCAGGTGAGAACACAGCCTTGGGGCCTTTGCATCCTTCAGAGGGTGCTGGAGGATGAGCTAGAGCTTGTGGTGGGGACCTCAGGAGGCATAGCATTGTGTTTGAAGGCCTGGAACTCACCTGTGTTCCATCCAGGATAGAAGCCTGGACAAGGGGACATTGAAAGGTTTCAGAAACCGAGGCCATTGGGGAAGGTGGGAGACCTCAGAAACCTAGAACCACCTCTCACCTTCCCCTAATGACCACAGACTTTAGTCGGAGCAGCTGGGTACAAATCTGGGCCACGCCCCCTTGGCCGTGACTGCACAAGTGCATATCTCTCTGTGCCTCAGGCTCTGCATCTGTCCCATGGGGATGATATCATCCACCCCGCAGGGGCGCCGTGAGTGTTCAGAGATGCTTGACGTGAAGCCCTTGACTCACGTCTGAGCCTAGAGCAGTTGCCCAATAAACGTGACCTCTGCCGTGACGATCGCTGTTGTGACTTTTAACCGCACCCCTCAGGGCCCAAGTTGTATGCTTCGCTGGGCAGCCCCAGAGGTCATTGCACATGGAAAACATACGACATCTAGTGACGTCTGGAGCTTTGGGATCGTGATGTGGGAAGTGATGAGTTACGGAGAAAGGCCCTACTGGGACATGAGTGACCAGGAGGTGAGCTCTTGACCTCGACGTCGCTGATCCTCACCCCTGAGCCCTTCGACCCACTGGCCCCACAGACTTGCACGTTCTGAGTCCTCCACTCTCTAATCCGTTCCCACCCCGAGGTCTCCTGTATGGTTCAGTTCCTTCCCCACTGCGATTTCATGCTCCAGCTGATCCCAGCCCACCTGCTTCCGTAACAATGTACTCCTTTCCGCTGGCGGTAGCTTCTTCCCCTTACCATATTCTTCCTCTGACCGCCAGGTACTAAATGCAATAGAACAGGAGTTCCGGCTGCCCCCACCTCCAGGCTGTCCTCCTGGACTACATTTGCTTATGCTGGATACTTGGCAGAAGGACCGTACCCAGCGGCCTCACTTTGACCAACTGGTGGCTGCCTTTGACAAGATGATCCGCAAGCCAGACACTCTGCAGGCTGGCGGGAGCTCTGGGGACAGGTCTGGAGCTTGGGGCTGGAGCCTGGGAAAGCCAGGGAGGGTAGATGAGAGCCCAAGAGAAAACCGAGGTGTGGGGGCTAAGATGAAGAGCGGACTTTGACCTGCCTGCCCCTCCCCCTTAGGCCATCTCAGGCCCTTCTGAACCCAGTGGCCCTGGACTTTTCTTCTCTGGACTCACCTCAGGCCTGGCTTTCAGCCATTGGACTGGAGTGCTACCAGGACACCTTCTCCAGGTGTGGCCTCTGCACCTTCAGCGATGTGGCTCGGCTCAGCTTGGAGTAAGCAGGGAGAGGTGGGGTGGGAGCCTCCGGGCCCGAGGCCAGGGCCAGCCAGGGCCGTGCCTGGGGTCTTGGAGAAGCTGGCTCAGGGTCTGCTCCTTCCCCACCAGAGACCTGCCTGCCCTGGGCATCACGCTGGCTGGCCACCAGAAGAAACTGCTACACAACGTCCAGCTCCTTCAGCGGCACCTGAGGCAGCCAGGCTCAGTGGAGGTCTGAGGCCCTGGCTGGAAGCTGTGAACTCCGGATGCTTAGGACCCAGCCCCAGGGCCAAGGAGGGACGTGGGAGCCAAGAGCCAGTCTCCTGGGCCTCTCATGCCTGGCACTCTCAACCCAACCTTTTGGATGCTTCCTAACCCTGTCCTCGGTCCCTTCCCCGCCCCCCTCCCCACATTAAAGGGAAAGACGGGATTTTGCAAGTTGGAGATGTGGTGAGGCCTCAGTTGGCAAGGAGAGGTCGGCAAGATGCCACCGCAGAGCAGGACGCACGAGGGGAGCAGAACATGTTTATTGGAAGGTGAAGCTGCGGAGACTCAAGCAGCTTCACCCCACCCCCAGAGCGCTGTCTGTCCCCTCACTCATGGCTTCTTCCACAAGCCTCCCCCACATTTGTGGAGTACCCGGACAGCGGTCCCCACTTCTCACTCTGATTCTGGGGTGGGGACTGGATGCCAGAGGTGGCAGGCCTGTCCTTAAAGTGCTTTGCTCCGACAGTGCGGGGTGGGGGTGGGACCCCCTGAAGGCCGACGAGGGAGGGGTTGCCGCCTTGGCCGCCCGCTTTGCGTCGCTCTGCAGCTGAAGGGGTAGTGGCGGCCGGGGAACCCCGGTCAGTCAACCCGGGTCAGTCGTTCCTCCCGCCTTGGCCTGCGAGGCCCGACCTCTAGGTGTGCTGGGTTCTGCTTCCGAGCGGCGCGCAGGACAGGGAGAGCGACGCTGGGAGCCGGAGCGACGGGCGCTCAGACCTGATACTCCCAGCCGTCCTCCTCCAGGCCCTTGTTGACCACGCCCCTCAGTTCCGACTTCAGGGCCCCCTGCCGCAGTTTCCCCCAGTTGGCGCTGCTGCGGGAGGTGCTTCGCGACACCGAGGGGGCAGCCAGGGCCAGGCTGGGGCCGGGGGCGCGGCCCCGCCGCGGTTCCTCCCAGCCTTTGTCCGGGTCGTGGGCGCCCCGCGTGCGGAAGGCCTGTGCGTAGCGCCGGGCTCGCCGCTGGCTGAGATCCTGTTTGTCTTCCACCCTGTGGAGGAGGACAGGGTGGAAGACAAACCTCATGCCTGGCACTCTCAACCCAACCTTTTGGATGCTTCCTAACCCTGTCCTCGGTCCCTTCCCCGCCCCCCTCCCCACATTAAAGGGAAAGACGGGATTTTGCAAGTTGGAGATGTGGTGAGGCCTCAGTTGGCAAGGAGAGGTCGGCAAGATGCCACCGCAGAGCAGGACGCACGAGGGGAGCAGAGCAGGGAACATGTTTATTGGAAGGTGAAGCTGCGGAGACTCAAGCAGCTTCACCGCACCCCCAGAGCGCTGTCTGTCCCCTCACTCATGGCTTCTTCCACAAGCCTCCCCCACATTTGTGGAGTACCTGGACAGCGGTCCCCACTTCTCACTCTGATTCTGGGGTGGGGACTGGATGCCAGAGGTGGCAGGCCTGTCCTTAAAGTGCTTTGCTCCGACAGTGCGGGGTGGGGGTGGGACCCCCTGAAGGCCGACGAGGGAGGGGTTGCCGCCTTGGCCGCCCGCTTTGCGTCGCTCTGCAGCTGAAGGGGTAGTGGCGGCCGGGGAACCCCGGTCAGTCAACCCGGGTCAGTCGTTCCTCCCGCCTTGGCCTGCGACGCCCGACCTCTAGATGTGCTGGGTTCTGCTTCCGAGCGGCGCGCAGGGCAGGGAGAGCGACGCTGGGAGCCGGAGCGACGGGCGCTCAGACCTGATACTCCCAGCCGTCCTCCTCCAGGCCCTTGTTGACCACGCCCCTCAGTTCCGACTTCAGGGCCCCCTGCCGCAGTTTCCCCCAGTTGGCGCTGCTGCGGGAGGTGCTTCGCGACACCGAGGGGGCAGCCAGGGCCAGGCTGGGGCCGGGGGCGCGGCCCCGCCGCGGTTCCTCCCAGCCTTTGTCCGGGTCGTGGGCGCCCCGCGTGCGGAAGGCCTGTGCGTAGCGCCGGGCTCGCCGCTGGCTGAGATCCTGTTTGTCTTCCACCCTGTGGAGGAGGACAGGGGACTTGAGAGGAAGCTGAGGGCAGAAGGGCTGGCGCTGGACTGGGCCTGTCTCCGGTCCGCACCCCATCCCTCCACGGCCGGCCTTTTCCTTGTCTGCGGCTGGCGTGGCCCAGCCCCACCGCATTGCCACTCACCGCAGGAACCAGCGGTCCCCCAGCCCGTAGTCTCGCCCGAAGATCCCAGAGCGAGGCCATAGGCAGCGAGGCAGCTTCCGCTCCAGCATCACCGTGGTGGCCACGACCTGCGTGTGGGGACAGAAAGGGAAGTCAGAGAGCGGGCTGGGTGCAGACTGAGATGAAGGAAGGGCAGGGAGGAGAGAGGGGGCCGGGCGGAGGGGTGCCAGTTCAGCAACAGCTAGGAAACTCGGGAACTCATGGTGACAAACAGCGCCCCTAAGCTGAGGGCGGTCGGCCCTCTTCTGTGAGGGAGTCAGTGGGACGCGAGCCCCACAGTTCTCCGCCCAGTGACCTGCCACGGGGTCCTGATGCCAAGCTGGCCCTGCGGGTTGAGCGACCTCACTCCAAGGAGCACAGGAAGGTGAGCAAAGCAAAGGAGGGAGGGGGACCCACAGGGCCACAGGGCATTTCGACCCCATGGACACATGGACCACTTATCAATTCAAGCATCCTACGGAGAAATCTGACTTCAGTGCATTTGCGTGGAAAAAATATTTTCCTGAGCAAACCCCATTTAGCCAGTTTAGGGTTTTGTTTTGTTTTTCCAAACTATGTTTTCTACACCGTACAGTTCAATGCCAACCAGGTTTGGGGATTTCCATTTTTATTTTGCTGAAATTATTTCGTGAGACAAATTTCCTACGTATACTTTCCAATGATGATTCGATTCGTTTAATAGTTTTTGTCCCCATCACGGCGCTCTGACGGAAGAGAGTTTCTGCTACTATGGAGTTCTCGTGGCATTATTTTTAACATGTCTAATTTTTCTGGGTCAAATTTTGAAGACTTAAATGTTGCTAAAAAGATGTGATACTCCAGTTTTTATTCAGTAACAAAATTTACTGAGTGCCATTTTAGCCACTATGAGCTTTATTCATTTTTTTTCTTGATTACTCTAGAAAAGACTGAGGTTTCGATTCCTGAGCAAACTGAGGAATTTCCTTTCAGCTATTCCAGAATGGCTAGTCCAGTTCTTCCGTCCACCGTGCATTATTCCGTGTATTATTCCGTGTACTGTGCAGTAACCATCCAGACACACGTGGGGTCAAAATATCCTGCTGCTGTCAGAATTTGTCCCGGTCCTCAGCAGGCTGGGAAAGGCCTGCGCTAACCCTCCCAGCCACCAGGGGGCTCACCTGGGCCCTCCAGAGCTCATCCCGCTCGTGCGCCACCCGCCAGTGAGTGTCGCCCATCATGGCAATGAGGAGGTTGAGCATGAGCAGCGTGGCGATGATGGCAAAGGCCGCATAGGTGATGCTGTACATGAAGGGCAGGTCCACGTCGTAGTTGGCGGGCCCGTCGATGATGGTGAGGAACATCTCAAAGGTGCTGAACAGCGCCATGGGGTAGTTGTAGAAATGGCCCAGCTCATCCGGGTTCTCTGTCTGGAAGATGATATAGAAGGCTGCTCCGCCCAGGGGGTGAGAGTCGCCGTGTTCGTGACTAAACCGCAGCCAGCCCCTCGTGCCCGTTCCCTTCGTC
>NW_011889110.1:738972-745712 GCF_000151845.1 Pteropus vampyrus | reverse complement strand
GCGCTCGCCCCTGCCCAGCTCCCCTGCCCCCCGGCCCTGGCCCTGGCTCTCACCGAAGTAGATGTGATTGTGGGGGCTGAGGTGGAAAGCTGTGCCTGTAGCTCTCGCAGAGACGCTGGCCCCGTGGGAGAGCAGGGCGCACACCAAGTTCACGTTCTGGTTCAGGATGGCCACGTGCAGTGCGGTCTGACCTGGTTCGGGGACGGTTCTCAGTCGTGGGGTCTGTCCCTAGGATCCCGCAGGGGCCCCCAAACCTACTCATGGTCCCATACTAGGTCAGCCCGGGGGCGGGGGGACAGGGAGCCCCGGGTCTGGCAGGATTCCCGGGGGATCCAGCTGCTGCCCACTCTTCCCACGCCCTCGGCCTCTCCGTTTCAGGGGCTCGGTGCTCTAATGATGCACATGGGGACCACCAGGCGGAAAGGAGATGGATCGGAGAAGAAAGAACAGGGAGGCTCCGATTCCCTCTGGTTTCCCCCATTTACCAGACTGAAATATTCAGCAGGTCTCCCCTTCCCTCAGCCCCTCACCCGCATACAGCTCAGACGTCATGGGCTCCTTGACCAGCTCGGGGGCGGCCTCCATCAGCACCATGGCTGCTTCGAGATTGTCATAGAGGGCCGCCACGTGCAGCGCCGTCTCCCCCAGGGCTCCTGGCATCGGGAGAAAGAAGCGGCATGGGGCTTCCCTGGGATGGGGAATAGGGGCGACAGTGGTTTGGGGGCCCCCCGCAGAGGCCCTGGCGATCTTGGGGAGCCGCGTGCCCGGGGCTGACCCGGGAGGGGAGCGGTGCTGAGCGTCCTGTGCCTTTCTTACCCCTCTGGTGCACCTCCCAGGCCTGGCACTTGAGCAGCTTGCCGAGAGCCGGGACATCGTTCTCTCTGGCAGCTAGGAGGAAAGGACACCCCAGGATCCTACAAGGGAATGGGGCCAGAAAGGGGGCCACGTGAGCATGCCCGGTGGTGGAGCGAGGGGCGATGGCTTTGCTCCATCACATACGAACACGTGTTCCTCCGTGACGATAAACTCCAAGGCCTCGGGCCCAGGCACATGAGGCCACTGGGGTGCAAAAGTTGCCTGATCTCCTTTTCCCTGACCACGCCAATGTTTCCCCCTTTTCGTCCGGGCGGGAGAACGTCCGTGGCTGGTGTCCTACCCCCTGGGTGAGGGTGCCAGTATGTGTGTGAGTGTCCTATCTGTGCACATCAGGTACGGGGGGAGGAGTCTGGCTTAAACGCCCACTGACCTCCTGACGGATCGACTGCTAGAGCGGCCCTGATTCAGCTTCACCGAGTGTCCTGAGATCACCCTCCACGACAAGCTTTGTTTTCAAAGACTAGGAGTACAAGGCATGCCTTCCTCTGATTTGTGGAGGAAGTCAACATGCAGAACTCGGCAGATTTTCTCCCTGCTCCGCGATGCCCTCCGTACTAGACCCCCTCGGTAAAGCCCTTTGGTCCTGGCCGTTCCCTCCCACGGCTCCCATCTCCAGGGCTCACTCCAAAAGCAACAGAGCATCCTTTTGCCTCTTTCCTGGCCCCTAAGTCAGATTATAGTCTCTTCCTGCTTCCTATCCACTTTTCTCACTTGTTTTAAGCAAAAATCATCGTCTTGGACTCCCCAAATCCTCTCTAGAGTTTTATTCCTATTATGAACTTAAACACTTTTTTTTTTTTTTTAAATCAAAGCTTACTCCAGCTAAGGCACATAGGACCTCTTTCATTCGTTTCCTCTCAGTCCAGAGCCATTGGGTCTTCCTATGGGAGCGAATGAAATAACCCTATTTATCCAGAGATGGCCAATTATGTGGCAAAAAAGACGCAGACAGGCACTCGCACGCTGCACGACGGGTAGTGACAGGAACCCGACTCCGGTGCTGGGGGTGGGAGGGCGAAGAAGAGGAATGAGCTGGAGGCTCGGATCTCCCAGAACGCTGGCCTCAGCCCCGTCTCGCCGCATAGGAGCCCCCAGGCCCTGCCGACTCACCCACTGCTTCTCCCTCCGATCCCTCCCTCCTCGTCCTGACTGCCCTTCACGAACTCATGTCATTCTCTAGCCCAAGATCAGCAAATACTCCCCTGACTGGTTCTCCCACACCCTATTTACCCCCAGTCCATCCTTCCCGATGCTGCCAAGATACACTCTTTAAAAGGCCAAGGCAGTCACGGCTTAGGGGAGTCCGATAGGTCCTTAAATGCCCAAGGAGAAGAGACCCAGTCTTTGTGCAACGACTTCTCTGCGCTCTCCTCTTCCCACCCAGAGTTTCGGCCTCGCCGCCCCAAAACATGCCATTCTGTGCCCGTGCCATAACCTCTTCCCACCTGAAATTTAAGCGCCTCCCCCGCCCCCCAGACCCTGTTGGCGCCTCTGCGTTCCTAGCATCTGTGCCCAGCACGTGGTGGGCATTCCCACCCTCTGTGGAATGAACGAATTAGTAGCGTTGCCAAAAGGTGGTTTGGCCTTAGTGTCTCTCCTTATTATTTTCATCGGCCCCTCCCCCCACACACCCCTGCCGACCTCAATTCTGAGTAAAAAAACAGTATGCTGGGTATGCAAACACGGGTGCAAAACAAGTTTGCTAGACAGCCCTTCACCACCACGACCTTCCCAATAATTTGTCCGAACCCCTCCTCTATAGGTATTCTAGAGCCAGCTCTATTCGCGTACACGCACGTGCACACGCACACGCGCACACACACACGCACACACACACACACACACGCCCTCTCCAGAAAGGTTTGCACTCGCTCTCTCTGGACTTACTTTTAATTTAGCATCTTTCACTGTGCGTTGTGATTAGTGTCTGTCTCGTCCTCTATATTAGGGGTACCCGAAGGCGGAGATCAGTCATTTTCTCATCTATCCTTTCCCTACCCTCCTCCGATTAGCTTCAAGTGTCGTGCCCCACTTTGATGAAATGCATAAAAGGTTAATGGCAAAACTGGAGATGGATCTCAGGGGTCTCTTTCCCAAGCTCCCCACCTCTTAGGGTATGAGTGGGGAGGCTAGTTGGCGGCAGGCGCAAATATATAGATCCCTGTCGGTCTCTATACATCTCTGAAGCCCATAAATGTCCCCCACAAATATTCTCTTTGTGTTCCTTTTCTTGCCTCTGCTGATGGCCCTAGTTGGCCTGGAAGGTCAGGGAGCTACTGTCTGCCCCAGGCTTGCCAGCTCTACCAAATAAAAATACGGGGTGCTCAGTTAGATTTGCATTTTAGATACACAACAGATCATTTTTTAGTGTAAGTCCGTCCCATGCAATATTTGTGATATTCTAACAACTTATTGTTTATCTGAAATCAGATTTAACTCGGTGCCCTGTATTTTATCCGGCAACCTAAGTCAGACCGTGCTTTGGGTGAAGAACCAGCTGAGACCTAACCCGGCAAGGCCGGTAGAGAGCTGGCCTCCTCCAGTCTGCAAACTCCAGCATCCAGCAGAAGTCTGAGGTAGGGGCAGCATGTGGGTGGCTCTAAGGGAATCTGCAATAGCATCATAGGACCACTAGGGGGCAGCAGAGAAAGCCCTGGCTCACATTCTTGGCCTTAAGGGGGACCCCCCCAAAACAGCCTAATACCCTTTTGGGCTTCATAAAAACGGTACAAGATTCTTGTGCCTGAGGCACAGGTAGTTTTGATTCATAGCAGCCCAGCACAGAGGTTTAGATATGGAGCAAAATCTACTCATCTTCCCCAGATCTCTGCCAGACACCTCCCTAGGGCAGGAGCAAGGGGAGATACTGAAGAGGTATCTTCCAGTTTGAATGATTAGATTATACACTCTCCCTTCTGCGGGGAAATTTCACTTTAGACTACTTCACATCACTACCACGATCCCCTATTTACAAACAGCGGTTTAGAGCAGTGGTTCTCAACCAGGGGTGATCCCTGGCCCCCTTCCCAAGGAATTCGCCAAAGTCTGGAGACATTTTTGGTCATTATAACTGGGGGGCGGGGAGCAGAGAAGGGAGGGGTGCCACTGGCTTCGGTGGGTAGAGGGTGGGATGGTGTTCAGCATTTCACACAGGCAGCCTCCTATAACGAAGCATTTTCCTGCCCAACACGTGCATAGTGCCAAGGCAGAGAAACCCTGACTCGGAGGTATAATTATTCACAATCCAGTTTTTTTTTTTTTTAAAAAGAATACCTCACATTAAAAAGAGTGAGAAATGCACTGTACATGTTTTCTTACAAATCATCAAACAAAAACGATGAAGCCCTCACCCGCTGATTAAGCAGCAACGAGAACTACAGAGCAACGTCTGAAATCACAACGCTACGATTTGCAGGATTTGGAGCGTCTTATTTTGCAGGACGATTACGGATCAAATCGAACGGCCTAGTTCTGTATTAGACGGGTGGGAACCCTACCACTGACTGGATCTCTGGCATAAAACCTGGCATAGTTTTTATAGAAAAAGCAAATCTTTGCTCTGCCCTACAAGGTCCCCTCTGGCCTCCAAGTGAGGAGCTCTAGCCTCCCTTCGCCCGGTCCCGGCCAACGGCCACCCCGTACTCTGCTCCTCCGCTCCCGAGGAAGGGGGACACGCCCGCGTGTGTGCCCGCACGTGTGTGTGCAGGGTGTGCGAGTGAAGTTTTGCATCTGGTTGCTGGGAAACGAGGCGGCATGAAGAGCGACGGCAGGAGAATTCAAATCAGAATTTTAGAGCAGGGAAGTGGCTGGAAAACTGGTCTCATCTCTTCACGTGACCGATGGAGAAAGAGGCCCGACGTCCTGAGGTGACTTGCCCTAACAAGTCGGAGGCAGAGCTGGGACTAGTGCCACATTTGTCATTTTCCTGGCCCCATTCTCTGTGTTACTCAGGCTTCGAAACGGGGTTAGAAGAGGCACGGGGGACTGTGTTGACATGCGTGGGTCCCACCGGTGTCTCCTCAAGCACCCTCTCAGAGGGAAGCAGAAAGGGAGGGCGGGCACAGACAGTACAGTAGCTCGCAGTCCCGTTCCGAGGTGGTTCTCATGGGAGGAAGCTCACAACCCACAGCCCCTCCAGCGCCTCCTCTTTTACTATGGTGGTTTATTTATTTATTTTTTTTTCATCACAATAATCTCATTTGCTCATCGTGCTCCCCAGCTTCCAGAGCAGCATCTCGCTCATTACCCCTTTCGCTCCTTGCAGCCCTGCCACGCAGGCCGAATAATTCTCTCATTTTCCAGAAGAGGGAACTGAGGCAGAATAGCCCAGTCACTGCCGGAAGATCGCAGGGAGCTAAAGGCAGAAAGCGTAGCCAAGAACCTAGCCTCAGGCTCTCACCACTAAATTATGTGGTTCTTCTAGTTTTCTGACTCTTCCCGGTCTTTCAGTCTTTCTTGGTGGCGGGGGAGGGGGGCGGTGTCAGCCGGGAGGGTGACCCCGGATGGGGGAAAGAGCAGCCATGTGTGGGGAGGAGGCACACACTGGCCACATGCGGCCGCCTCCTTCTGGGCCAGGTTCTTGGCAGTGGGATGAGGATCGAAGCGTCCAGGAGAGCAGGTATGTCCTCCTACCTGCCACGGACAACTCCGTCATGCGTGTAGGCAGACGTGTGTGTTTACTAAGCCGGGGAGTCCTCATCCCCTGGGGAGTCCAGAGACTTGCTTTGCGCAGACACGTCATTTTACACATATTTACAGGTATTGATCTAAACAAAGAAGAATGTGCAGTGTTCACTACCTTCCCGTCAACGCGTGGGAGGGAAGGCATGCCAGCAGTGGGGGGCAGGTGTGAGGGTCAGGACGGACAGCCTCTGGGAGCTGCTCAGTGCGCCCCACACCAGCCGAAACCAGACACTGCAGTGTCCTCCTCGCCAAGTCGATGCGCCCGGGCTGTGCTCGCCCCTGAGAGCGTGAGCTCCTAGAGAGCAGTATCATGTTCACCTCCTGCAAACCTGGCAGAGCACTTCCTGCTCGGTAAATGCTCAGTGCACTGAACATCAGGGAAGAAGATGATCCGAGGCCCAGGAGAGATGACCGGAGGAGGGGGAGGTCAGCTTGGGTGGCAGCCACGTGGATTTTCACAGAGGGGGCTGCGTGACTGAGACCCAAGAGAAATCTACCAGCCAGAGAGGAATGCTGGGTTCCCCATCATCCTGGAGACACTACCAAGTCTCCCCTTCTCACTGGCCCACGCTCCACCCGTGGGGTCCCCCCAAGCCCACCCAGAGTCCTCCTCTGAGTCCTTGGCACAAATCCCGACTTCACCACTCGCTCGCCCTGTCTGGGCCTGCCTCCTTCCCGGGACAAAGTCCTTCCTCCTGCAGCTGGGCTGGGCAGCGTATAAGGTTGGTGCTGTTCTGCCAATCAGCTCACCCCCTGACCTGACCGTGTTGTCTTCAAGAAGACGGTTATCTCACTCTTACCTAATTGCTTGTGTCCCCCCTTGGGCTGGTTGACTGCACAGCCTAGGCCACTCCCCTTCCTGGCCATTTTGGGGGCCCTCCTGGGAGCACCCACCCAGAGGGCCGTCACTACCCCAGGCTCCTGGTGCTTGGGAAGGAGAGGGCCACAGAGGTCCACAATCAGGCAGGGAACCAGGGGACGCGGTGGGATCCCTCTTGGTGGTGACATCAGGCCGTTCTCGCCCACGGGGCGGGAGGAGGCACACCGAATGGTCGTAAGAAGAAATGGGGCAGAAGGGGCAGGTGGAAGCCACTCTGCGGTCCCTGGCTCTGTCTTCGCCTCGCTAGGGCGCTCGGGGAACCTCCGCCGCCCCTTCCAAACCCCCGGGCCTGTCTGCTCTC
>NW_011889110.1:736598-738722 GCF_000151845.1 Pteropus vampyrus | reverse complement strand
CACAAAGTCTTCCTGTTTTCCCTGTGACCAGACCCACTTCTTAGGGGCCCAGGGAAAACCCCAGCTGGAGGACCTCCTCCAGGCGTGCCACCGCCTGGGTGGGGCGGTACACGGACACTTCGGAGAGGAGACCACACACAGAGCCGGCCCCAAGCTTCCTCCATCTCCCCTGCTCTCCCGCTCCAAAATCTAAGCTGCCAAGGGGGTGCGGGGCGGGGTGCGGGGCTGGGAGGGAGCGGGGAGAGCATCAAATGAGTTTTGGAAAGTTTTCAGGGGCTGGAAGCAACAAGTGAGATTTCTTTAGGGCTCAAACACACGCTTCTCAAATTCTTCAACCTGGATGCGGGAGTGAGCGAGCATGGGTCCTCAGCATATTTTGGCCAGGTGTCCATGCCCCTCGCCCCCAACAGAGAGTAATAAATTCCAGGCTGAGTCTCAGCTTTGCTCACATTCAGACCCTCCCATCCCCAGGGACTGGCACGTAGCAGGGCCGTGGTCAATGGCTGATGTGATAAACACATGGAAATGATCCCTGTGATCCCATGTTGTCTTCCTTCGGGGTTACGAGAGTCTGCAGATCCTCTCTGCTCCATCCATCCATTCATTCAGTCATTCCCACGTGTGTACATATATGTGCTATATGTTTCCGCCAGAGAGCTTGCTCACGGGGCAGGGAGTAGAAATCCAGGGCACTGTTCCGATCCACCCTCACCCCTCTGGTGGAGGTTCAATGATGCCACAATCCCCCCAAGGTCCAGCAAGGTGTCTGGCCTTTAAGGAAGTGCAGTCGACCCTTAAACGAGTGGGTTTGAACTGCGTGGGTCCACTCATAAGTGGACATTTTTCAACAGACCTACTCAGTTCAACTGACGGCAGTCCCATCGACCCTCACGGAACCCCGTGCTGTTCGCTGGTGGACTGGCCGGTGAGAATCCACGTTCGCGGGAGGCCGACTTCAGTTACACGTGGATTTTCGCCTGCACATCCCGGGAGCCCCTACCCGCTGCACTGTTCAAGGGTCAACTGCGCTCACAAGAAGCTGGCATAACTGAATCGGATCTTAAAGACAGCGAACCCTATGTCCGTGCTCTCCCCCTTTCTTCCACCTGGCATCCTGGGGCTGCACGGGCCACGACCCTTGAGACAAAATGCTCCCACGGAGCCAGGCCTGAAGACAGTGTCCAGACAAAGATGGAGAGGGAAGGACGGGGGGAAGTGGGGAGGATGAGGGGGAGGAGGGGGTGAGGGACACACCTGGGGGCGAAGGCAGCAGAGGGAGGCTTACCGCTTCTGCTGCAGCAGGTTCTGCTCGTCCCGGCTCTGAGCCCAAGCCTCCTGTCTCTGGAACCATCTACAGAACTTTCTCCACAGGCAGAGAAGGAACCCGTTCTTCTCGGGCAGCGGTGACCCCACGTCGTGTAGGGCAGGCTCCTTGTGGGGCTGCAGCCGAGGCCAGACCCCGACTGGACTCTGCCTTGGGGCCGCACTGGCCTCCACGGGGCCCGGCCTGCCCTCTCCCTGCAGAGGCCCCATCTCCTGCCTCCCTGGGCCCCCCAGGAGCCTCGGGGAGGCGCCTCGGCCAGACCCCAGACTGCAGAGAGCTCAGAGCTTGCTCCACTGGGCCGAGCTGGGACTCCCTCTCTGGGCTCCTCCTGCAGGAGCTCCCTGGGAACTGTGCAGACAAACTCCCTCCCACCTCCCAAATTACCTGAGATTTAAAGAGACAGGCCAGCACACCTGCCCGCAGGGGCCAGCCTAACCTCCTCCTCCTCAGTCTCTCTCCCTGCCCCCCGGCCAGTCCAGGGAAGGGAAGCCTTCAAAGAGACTGGGGACACCTCCCTTGGACTTCAGGAGACCTGGTTGTGACCTTTTATAGAAAGGCCCGGACAGGTCAGACTAGGCTGAGAGACTCTAAGCAGTGATGAAGAGGGAGGAGTCACGGGGCGTCTGGGGATCAGGGCTCCTCCACTGGGCCAGCAAGCGAGCCCCCTTTTCCTCTCCTGTCAGCCTCCCCTCCCAACCCTTTGCTGTACCCCCCACCCCGGAATGAGCTGTTCTCGACTTTTCCCGGTGAACCTCTCGCCTGGCCCAGAATCGTTACACAAACAGTAGAAACGGTTGGTC
>NW_011889110.1:734277-735608 GCF_000151845.1 Pteropus vampyrus | reverse complement strand
CCCAGGCATGTGTGGGTTACCTACTGCCGTCAGTCTGTTTGTTTCCTACCTGTCCCTGATTCAGAGGGCTAGAGGGCTCAGGGAGGAGTGTGTGCGTGCGTGTGTGTGCGTGCGTGTGTGCGTGAGTATGTGTTGCAGGGGAAAGAAGCAGCTTAGGTGCAGGGGTGCGGTGTCTCTGTGGGCGGGGTATAGGAGGGCCGCTCTCAAATCTGAATGGAAAGCAGGGTGCCTGTGCCTACTGCTGGGCCCGAGGCCAGGCCATAGCACCCTAAGCGGATGCTGCCTCCCTTACCTGCACAGGGGTCAGTGGCTTCAGGCCGGGTGGGGGCAAGGCACTGGAACCCAAAGCTTGAACCCAGGACTTTGGTCTCATTAAGCCAGCGTTTGTCTGCCTGCCGACCCACACACCGTCTCTGTCCTTCTGGGCTCCCGCCAAAGACCCCAGTTCAGTCCCTGGAGGGGGAGAGGACAGGGTGCTGAGGAGTTCGTAGGTCGGGAAGGGAAGCTACAGGAGGACTCCATCATTCCAGGCTTTCTTTTCCTTCCCCAGCTTCTTCCACTTGGTGCTGCCCTTTTATGAATCACCAGGACCGATGGGAAACTGGACGGCAGGGAGGGGAAGGGGCAGTTTGCTGGATACGAGCTTCTGCCAACAGGGCCCTCTTAGCTCTTGGTCCCAAAATCATGTGCTTGGACAGTGGGGGAAGGTGGGCCGCGGGGTGGGTGACACTACCTACATGGGTCCTCTCGTGTCTTAAAGCCACATCCTCTATACCTCCCCAGGACTACTGTCTCTGAGGGGACAAGGGGCCTTTCCCCTCTTGAAGAGCATGGCATGACTCGCTGGCCCACTCCGAGGCCTTGCTGGGTGTCACCTCCCAGCAAAGAAGGACTCGGTTGGTTCTGCCACCCAGAGTCCCAGACTCAAGTGTCCAAATACGGGAGGGGAGGACGGGCGTGAAAGCGAGGTCGGGCCTCAGGGGAAGAGGGTCACAGTTGCTGGCCCCATCTGAGGGGATGCACCGTCACACCTTCTCCGAGTCCCCTTGCCCAGACTCCAAATTTAAGAAGGCTTTTATGATTGTGGGCAAGTCCTTTTTTCTCTCAGTGGATCTGTCTCTAAAGACAGATGGACTTGGGGTGCCTGAAGTGCAACCCGACCGCATGGCCGTCAGCCTCTGACCTAGTTTTGGGGGACTGAAGAGGTTGGGGCCCATGAGAGAGGAAGGACTGGAGGGGCCACGTGGACTGGGTCTGGAGGAGGTGCAGAATGCACGGAGGCTTCTAACCAGTCCTCCATGCCTCAGGCTGAGCTCAGACTCTGGGCAAAA
>NW_011889110.1:732965-734227 GCF_000151845.1 Pteropus vampyrus | reverse complement strand
ATCGCTCTCCACTGAGAAGCACTGTGGCACCTTCTCACAGACGCGCGTGCACGATGTTTAACATGTTCACGCACGGTGTCTTTCGTGTGATTTAGGGCAAGAGACTGTATATATATATATGTATATATATTTTTTCTTCTGGTTTTGTCCCCCTGTTCGTTTGTTCTGTGCCTTTCCATGTTTCTCTCTGTCCTCCCCCTGCCGTCTCTGTCTCTCTACAATTGTATCTGCTCCCTGGTCAAGGTCTCTGTGCTAGGGTGGGGCTAGTGTACACGTGTGTGTGGTTGTGGTATATGGGTGTTTGCGCATGCGTATGTGGTTGCGGTATGTGTTCTGGGGTGTGTGTACAGTGTGTGTGTGCATGCATGTGTGTGTGGAGTGTGATGCATCCTGTGTGTGTGTGTGCGGTGTGTGATGTGGGATGTGTGTGTGTGTGTGTGTGTGTGTGTGTATGGGGTGTGACGTATGCTGTGTGGCTGCGGTGTGTGATGTGGGAGGCGTGTGTCAGGTTACGTGTGTGTGTGGCTGTGCTGTATGATGTGTGTGTGTGTGTATGGGGTGTGACGTATGCTGTGTGGCTGCGGTGTGTGATGTGAGAGGCGTGTGTCAGGTTACATGTGTGCATGCGTGTGTGTGGCTGTGCTGTGTGATGTGTGTGTGTGTGCGGTTGTGCTGTGTGCTGTGTGTGTGCGTGTGTGTGGTTGTGCTGTGTGATGTGCGTGTGTGTGTATGGAGTGTGATGTATGCTGTGTGGCTGCGGTGTGTGATGTGGGAGGCGTGTGTCAGGTTACGTGTGTGCATGCGTGTGTGTGGCTGTGCTGTGTGCTGTGTGTATGCGTGTGTGTGGCTGTGCTGTGTGATGTGTGTGTGATGTGTGTGTGTGTGGTTGTGCTGTGTGCTGTGTGCGTGCGTGTGTGTGGCTGTGATATGTGTGGTGTGTGTGTGGTTGTGCTGTGTGCTGTGTGTGTGTGTGGTTGTGCTGTGTGATGTGTGTGTGTGTGTGGTTGTGCTGTGTGCTGTGTGTGTGTGCGTGTGTGTGGCTGTGCTGTGTGATGTGTGTGTGATGTGTGTGTGTGTGTGTAGCTGTGCTGTGTGATGTGTGTGTGATGTGTGTGTGTGTGTGGCTGTGCTGTGTGATGTGCGTGTGTGTGGCTGTGCTGTGTGTGTGTGTGTGATGTGTGTGTGGCTGTGCTGTGTGTGTGTGTGATGTGTGTGTGTGTGTGTGTGTGTGTGGTTGTGCTGTGTGTGTGCGTGTGGTTGTG
>NW_011889110.1:732343-732915 GCF_000151845.1 Pteropus vampyrus | reverse complement strand
GGGCCACGTGGACTGGGTCTGGAGGAGGTGCAGAATGCACGGAGGCTTCTAACCAGTCCTCCATGCCTCAGGCTGAGCTCAGACTCTGGGCAAAAGCTAGGTCCTCAGTATTTAGTGGAGGGGCCGGGGTGGCAAGTCCACCAGATCATGACTGGCCTCCTCTGACGGTCACACCAGCAGGGGCTGAAGGGGGCTGGAGAGATGACATGGGGGTGTGTGTGTCAGCATGTGCAGGACTGGGGTGCAGGCCCGACTGTGGGCGTAGGAGCCGCCTCGTGCTGATTTCTGTGTTTGGGGCACAGTTTCTCAACTTGGGCACTATTGACATCTTGGAACGAAGAATTCTTTAGTGTGCGGGCTGTCCCTATACATCGTGGGGTGTCTAGCTGCCACTCACTGGGTAACAGGAGCCTCTGCCTTGGCTCAGTCACGACAATGAAGGACGTCTTTAGACATTGCCTGATGGCCCCTGAAGGGCCAAAAATCGCTCTCCACTGAGAAGCACTGTGGCACCTTCTCACAGACGCGCGTGCACGATGTTTAACATGTTCACGCACGGTGTCTTTCGTGTG
>NW_011889110.1:728104-729858 GCF_000151845.1 Pteropus vampyrus | reverse complement strand
GGGCTGAGGAGCTGAGCTGGCGGTGGGAGCGGGGAATGGGGCAGGGGCTGAGCGGGGCGGGGGCTGGCGGGGAGGGCAGGCGAACGGCACCGTGCGGCCTGTGGCACCTTCTCGCAGACGCGTGTGCACGTTGTTTAACATGTTCACACACAGTGCACTTCGTGTGAGATGAATCGGTGTCATGGCTGTGTCTCAGAACAGAGTTGCATGCGTGCTCGTGAGTCGGTGTTCTGGCATCGTCCTAACTGTCGGTAGAGTTTTTAATTCGTGGGCATTGGTTCTTCTGGACCCTTACCCTTTTGCAGAATGTGCCCAAGGGCATAGTTGGGCATATGGGTGTAGAGCGTGTGGGATGGAGGCCATGAGCAAGCACCCTCCCCAGTCAGCCACGTGTCCCCGCCTCTCCCGCCCCACCTCTGCAGGGAAGATGTCTCCGTCTATCTGCAGTCCCCACTCACCTGCTCAGTGACTCTGAGCATCTCGTTTCCAATATTCCCTACCAAGGAGGTGACAGGGAAGCGGCTGAGTGCCAGAGGGAGCCCCACCGAGCTCCGACCTGACCCTAACTCTACCTGGGGGGTCTCCGCAGGCTGCGGTCACGGTGCACAGCCCCGGTGTGGCCCCTCTGGAGACAGGGCAGTGCGCAGGAGGGTGTCGAAGGCCACGGCCATGCCTCCCGAGCCTGTGTGCCCTTCCTCCCTCTTTCTCTCTCTCCCTCCCAGGCCCCAAAGTCTTCTCCTTTCCAAGGCTGGGTCCCCCTGCTCTGCTGCCTCCCCCAGACTCTGTCACCCGACCTTACCTCATCCCAAACTCCTTTATTTCAGGTACTGAGGAAGAAGTCATCCAGGAATTAAGCCCCTGAAATCTGCACGGACCCCAAAGAACTCTCCGACTATGGTGAATGAAACACGAGGCTGGCTTCTGGAAGAGGCAAAGCAGAGGGGGCCGTAGTATGTGATCGGGAAGTCTGCATTCCAGCCCCAGTTTGACCAGAAATCGCTGTGACTTTGGCCAAGTCACTCACCTTTAGTTTCCCGGTCTGCAAAACTCACGACTCAAGTTTCCCTGTTCCTTTCGACATGCCCCACTCCCCCAGAGAGCCCCCCTCAACTTCCGCCTGCAGAAGGGCTGGCGTTCAGAAGCACCTCATATCAGAAGGGGCTCTGATCTCCCAGGTGACATCTGTCTTTCTTTGTCTCTGCATCACAGGGGCAGATGTCCACCCAAGCAGAGGAGAGAGAAGAGGTAGGCAGGCAAAACAGGGGTGCATGGCTTCTGGCCATTCTCTAGCCTTACAAACAGCAGGACCCTGTGGCCTGTCATTCTGGGTGAGGGGAAAAACCTCCACCATGGGGATTCCCCAGAGACAGGGCTGGGGACCAGGTGCGTGGTCCTTCAGACAGGCAGGGAGGGCTGGCTCTCCGCTCTGCTCCATTCCACCCTGGGCAGTGGGACACTGGGCTCAGAGCATGCGAAGCCACTAAGCCTAGAGTCAACAGATTGCTTTGTGGCTCAGGAGACAGGATCACTATTAAAACGCCAAACCCAAAGCCAAACCATTTCCAAACTATGTTCAACCTGGAAACCGCAGCTTTCTCCAGCAGCAGCTCTGCAGTGGTGCGTTTCATCAGCATCTCCGCCCCTCCCCCCGCCCCTGCCCAGTTTGTCCACACTTCTTATTCTTTTTCTGTCCCCATCCAACAAACTCGGTGACAGGACAACAAGGGGGTCCGAAGAAGTCTTTCAAATTCTAT
>NW_011889110.1:713626-725564 GCF_000151845.1 Pteropus vampyrus | reverse complement strand
GCCTCGCAGCAAGTATCTGGCGTATAAACTCCAGCTCTTGCCTTGAAGCTCAGCTCGAATGTCATGCTCTCTCTTTTCTGCCCCCTGCAGACCGGATGCCAGCCTCCTCTGTGTTCTGACCGCCTCTCTTTGTTGCCCTTCACATGAAGTGTGGCGCTGCAGTAACACGTCCCTTTACCTGCCCGAGTCCCCCGTCTGCAGATCCTCGGAGGCAGAGGCTCAACCCCGTCATGTTCTTCTCTCTCCCTACCCGAGAACCTGGCGTGGAGTCTGTGTCGAATTGTGTTCTATGGAGAAGGGTCTGTGCCAAGGAAATGGCAAACTATTTAGTGGGTGTGTTCCCTTGCCTAGGCCCAAAGGCAAAAGTGGGTCAGTGTGCAAGAGAGAGGCCCAGAAGGTGACAGGGGAACAAGGGAAGGTGGCCGGGAAGGGCGTGTGTGTTGGGGTGGGGGGGTCATGGGAGGTGCGTGTTTGTCAATCCCCAGCCCACACACGGAGACAATGGCTTCTGCCATTGAAAGATTAATTGGCCTGCAGAAGGTAGGAAGTGAGCAGCACCTGGGGTGAAGGGGAGGGTGTGGCGTGTGCGCAGAAAGGCACCTGTGGCTGCGGCCACTCCCTCCATCTCCCCCTCCTGGCTGGCCTGAGACCCAGGGTCAGGGAGTGATCACTGACCTAAGGCCCGGAGGGTATGGGTCAGAGGCCACGGGGCCTGGGAGCTGTCTCTTTCTTGCTCACCAGGTTCTCACACAGAGGGAGAGAGAAGATAAAGAGGCAGACAGATTTCTCTGGGAAAAGACAGAGCGATTGGCAGCAGCCACCTCCAGACCCGGTTTATGAGGGGAGGGGAGGGGCCGGGTCTGAGAGTCCTGGGAAGAGAGACTAGCCACCCGTTTGGGGCTGGGTCAGAGGTCACCCTCACATAGCCACAAGCTTCGATCTACCTGTCTCTCTCCCTCACCTTCTTATCTCTGAATTGGAAGGCAGTGCCTGCCTGGAGAGGGATGAGGAAAAGCAGAGCGAGCAAGAGCCCAAGAGGTGAACGAGGGAGAGGCGTAGGTGCGCGATCACGGCTCTCCCCACCGGTGAGCTGTCAGCGATCACGCGGATGCCACTACGCTCTTCATAACCATGTCAGGCAGACGCGTCAGCAACCAACAGCGAACACCACGGCAGAGCGGAGCGCTGAGGCTGGATTTGCACCCGCACGCCTCCTCCCTAAGGCGCCCTGGCTGTCCAGTGGGGATGCTCACGGGACCAAGAAAGCTGGCAGAGGCGAGCTGAGCGGCCCTCGGCTTAGCCCAGAGCCCAAGACAGCCGCTGGCCCATGGAGTCCGCGGTGGGGGGCGGGGGGCCGGCGATGGTGTTGTCTTAGGGGAATCTTATGGCAGCTCCGCTCGGTTGATGACACAGCTTGACCAGGAAGGAGTTAGGCACATAACCAGGGAAGGAGCGAAAGCATTGCGGGAAAAAGAGAGGTCCTTTAGGAACCGTCTGTGCACGTGTGCACACACACAAGCAGACGCCCCCTCACAGAGGGCCGGCACACGCACACTCAGTGCCTCCAGCTGCAGCCTGGCCTTGCACAAGCCCCTGCTCCCTCGGGCCCCAGGGCTATAATCGCCGCCTCTTCCATGCCAGGATAACAAAGAAGTGGCATAAGTGAAAGAAGCAGGTGTGTCCAGTCCTGCCCCAGGTGGCTGCCCCTGGCTGCCCCCGCCCCCCAGGGCACAGCGAGTGCGCCGCACTAGCCAGCCCACTCAGCGTCACGGTCAAAGTGTTCCTTTCTCTGCACATTTCTCATTTACCGCCCCCCCCGCCCCCGCCCACCATTAGCTTTTAAGAAACAGGTGGGCCTGGTCTGGAGAAGGAGCTGACCCTGACCTCACGCTGAGGTGTTTTCTCGGCTTTTCATCGTGTGAACTCAGGTGTGCACGGGCGCCTTGTAGATGCCCCAGGTTGCTCTCGCTCCAACTCCATTTTCCCGCCCCGCCCTTGCTGGGCCCGTCAGCCCTTCCTTCACCAGCCTCCCCTCTCCCTTCACCCCTCCCTCAGCCTCAGGAGCCAGGAGCTTCTCTGGCATTCCTTCAGTGAGGCTCAAGGGAGGGACACTGACCTCTGCCGTTCCTTCCCGACGCTGCCCGCAGAGCCATCATTCCTCAGGGGCCCCACGACCATTCTTACCAGAACCCAGAACCTGGTCAGCAGAATACCTTGCGAACAGTTGGGAGGAGACGTATCTTTAAAGCCCAACGCCTGCTGTGAGAGCAACACCTGGCTCCTCTGTCATCTCCCTGCCTCTGGCCTGCGAGGCAGGCAGGAGCGAGAATTTTCTGCGCTCTATATTCTGAAGTAAAAGTAGGGGGTGTGGGAAGACGGGGGTGGAGAATGGTAACTATTTGGGGGTACCCAAAGAATTCCTTAGGCCAAACAGCTGTTTTTCTCTACTCGCCATCTCTGTGTCGGGAGCCCCATCGATGAAGCTGGCAGCCGCCTGTCAGGCCCAGACATCTGCCAGTCATCTGAGCCCTTCGGCGCATGGCCCACTTACCCGACCTGCCATGTGGTGCGGCCGTGGCTGAGCTGGCCGCTTTTCCTATCTCGGCCGGGCTCCCGAGGGCAGACACACGATCTTGTCGACTGCCTTAAACGCTGCTTTGAGAAGAAGCCACACGCCAGACGGTTTGGTCAGATCCGGCTCAGAGCTCTGACGATGGGCTTCTCTCTTCTTTTCTTCTTCCTTGTAATTTTCCCTAAGTTCTCTGCTTCTTCCTCCTCTTTCCCCTTTTCTCTGTCTCTCTTTTTCTGTCTCCTTCTCACACACCCAGAGGTATATATACCACACGCATGTGTATGCACTGGGAAATTTCTCAACGATCACATCCGTCTTGGTGCTTTTCCTAACGGAAGTGTTTCCACCCCTATTATCTGCTCATTTGTAATTATTACAACCCTACTCAAAGAAAGATTTTTTTGTGTTTTTCGTTTTGTTTTGTTTTTTTACTACTTTGACAGGTGGGGGAAAAACGGAAGTATGGACACTGGGAGAACTTAGAATAAAAAAACAGGTCGATCCTTCATAGATTCAGTTAATGGATATTTATGACGCACTAGGTGGTACCAGGAATTGTGCCACGCACGGGGGACACGAGGCCGAATGAGGTGGACGTCATGTTTGCTTTCGTGGAGTTTATAATCTACTAAAGAAGATGGACATTCGAACAAGTAAGTTCAATAAAGCACAGGATGTGCAATCAAAGGAAGATACAGGTGGCCTGGAAACAGAGCAGGTGTACTCTAACCTGGCCTGTGGGACAGGGACACCCCCCCACACACACAGACATACGCGCGACCAATGCAGGATCAGGTTGAGAACTGGAGGATCCATAGACGTTACAAAGATGGAAGCGGGGACGGGTGCAGAGAGGTAGAAAGGCAAGGAAATTGTGAAGGCCGAGGAGGAGGAGACTGCAGCGCCGTTCAGCGCTAATAATAACTTAGCTCGGTGACAGTGTGCCAGAGGGGAGGTTGCGAGAGTCGGCTCGTGGGAGGGCTTTTGGAAGACCACCGTTTGAGGCAAGAGTTGTGTCTGGCAAAGACCGTTTTGGCTGCAGGGGGAACTATGGGTTGGAGAACCAGGATGGCGAGCGGATAGAGCAGCTGGAGACCTCTTCCTGTGCTGCCGCCAGGACACAGTGCTGGCCCGTTTCAGAGTTATAATAGGGCTGGGAGAGGCAGAGACCCACGAGAGGTTTGTTTATTGTTATACTGGCATGGAACGTTCTTCAAAATATATTAAGCGACAAAAAGCAGGAATGGTTTTTCTAACATATTGTATAATCGCATATGTTCTTCAGAGGAATATATACATACATATGCTTAGATATGCATAGAGTATTTTTGGAAGGATAAAAAACAAACTTTTGTACGTGAACGTCCCTGGGAAGAACACCGGAAGGGCCGGAGAGAGAGGGAGGAAAGCTTTCATTCCCCATGTATCTTGTGCGCTCTTTGAATTTTGTACCATGTGATGTATTATTAATCAAAATTAGTTATTTTTCAAAGGCGATGTTTTAGGCAATAGAATCCACGAGACTTGAAATTTGCTGGATGGGAGAGTCAAGACAGACGTGTAGATGATGCCTAGAACGTTGGCTTGGGCAACTTTGCCTATCAGTTAGTTGGGGGCACCGGTGGAGGAGCAGGTTTGGTGAGGATGGAAAGCTGTTCCGTTTGGAACATGTTGAGTTTGAGGTGTCTGTAAAATATCCAGGAACGGCTGTTCGATAGATAGACATCCAAGCTGTTCATGCCTAGAGCTCAGGTGACAGATCTAAACTGCAGATATAGAGAGATGGGAATCAGAAACGTACATGCTAATACAATCTACAGAAGTTGATGGGACTACCCAGGTGATGAGGAAGACGGAGAGCCTGTAGACCAAAAATATTTAAGAGATTGGTAGAGGGGAAGCCGATAGACATGCTGAGAGGCGGTGCGTGGTTGGCTATAACCCAAATACTACAGAGAGTTTAAGCAAGACCGGAGGGTCCAGTGTACTTAGCTACAGGTGGATAGATAACCTGGATGAGAGTGATGTCAGTAGCGAGGAGAGGCAAGGTCAGATCACAATGGACTGAGGACTCAGTGTGGGGTCAGTGGCGTCTTCTCTTAAGAAGTTTGGCCCTGAAGAGGGAGTAAAAACGATAGGGTGACTGTAGCCGGAAGGAGAGGCGGAGGGCGTTTGCGATTTGTTTGAAGATGGACAAGGACAGAGCATGGCTGTGTGATGACTGGGGGGGGCGGGCGGAGGAGGGTGAAGACACACGCATGAGAAGAGTGGAGGAGACGGCGATGGACACGCACGACTGGGGAAGGACAGACGCAGAGGAAACCGGATCCGGGACACAGACAGGAGTTCAGCTTTCCACAGGAGAGGAAGTGCTTCCGCGGGGGACGGGAACACGAGGAATGACGTGACGGGCGCCGGTGCACCCACGGGTGCGAGTGTGTGCGTGCGCGTCCATGCGGTCCTCGCCGTGCCAGTGCCCTGTGCTCCGCACGAGAATCCGCACGGACCTGTCCGCGCTTCACAGATCTCGCCTACCATCTCTTGGCTCCTCTAGACTGCGGTCCTCTTAAAATTAGCATGGCGTCTTGGTGAGGGTGATGATCAGGCTGAGATGAGAAGTGAGGGGCTGGAGGGAAGTGGGGGAGCTGCACGCGAGGCCCTGTAACGGGCGCCTTGGACACCAATTTCCCACTTTCCTTCCAGGAGAGGGGCGGCCCATCTTCTGTTATCGGCATCCATCCAATGACTCAGCACAGGGTCACAGGGTCACAGGGTCACAGGGTCACAGGGAAATGTGACTGGCAGGAGACATAGCCAGGAGCTAACTCCAAGCACAAGGATGATTAGCTGCTAATGAGCCACCTGAGGGACAAACCAGGGACTGACCGTAAAAAAAAAAACTGGGACAGTCAGCTTCAAGCACAGAAAGGCATAATTTACCACACATACTTAAAGACACACAAGGATGCAAATGAGATACAAACGCTTTAGACTCTGAGCCTCAAAAAGCAAGGATGAGACAACTCAGGAACAACAAAAACATCCACGCGATTCAAACATGGGCAAAAGACTTGACTAGACATTTCCTCAGATGGACAAAAAGCTGTTCCATGTCATTAGCCATTAGGAAACGCAAATCGAAACCACAGTAAGATTCCGCGTCGCACCCATCAGGATGGCTACTATCGAAAAACCCCAGAAAGTAACAAGTGGGGACGTAGAGAAATCGGAACGCTTGTATTTTGCTGGAGGAAAACAGTATGGCGGCTCCTCAAAGAATGAAGCGTAGATTTTGCCATGAGATCCAGCAAGTCCAACTCTACTCCCAGAGGAGCTGAAAGCGGGGCCTTGGATAATGACACGCCAGTGCCCACAGCCATATTACTCCCAACGGCCAAAAGGTAGAAACAACCCAAATGTCCACTAATGGGTGAAAAGATAAACGAAATTTGCATCTGCATACAGTTAAATTATTATTTGGCCTTGAAAGGGAATGAAATTCTGATACATGCTATGAAATGGATGAATCTTGAAAACATTATGCTGAGTAAAATATGTCAGCCACGACAGAACTAACACTGTAGGATTCCACTGTGATGAGGTGCTTAGAACCGTCCGTTTTATAACAGAAAGTTGAGTATTGGTTACCAAGGGCTGTGGGGAGGGGAGTTAATGTTTAGTGGGTACAACAGTGTCATCTTAGGATGACGAAAAAGTTCCGTAGGTGAATGCCGCTGAATACAACAATGTGAATGTAATTAATGCCACTGAACTGTAGACCTAAATGGGGTTAAAATGGTAAATTTTATGTTCCATGTATCTTACCACGATAATTTTTTTTTTAATAAAGCAAGGATAAAGAACCTTTCCTCTTGCGGGGTTTGGTTGCTAGATGGGGAGACAGTCCTGCCAGGGTGTATGAGGAAGAGAAGGGCCAGGACCTCAGTGCCTGGCCTGGCTCTCCCAATCCGGCCTGTGGGCGCAGGCCGGCTACACAGCTGACTACTTCCTAGTGCCTGCAGGGGGCAGAAGGAGGGATGGTCCAGATCGTAGTCTGGCAGCCCTATCTCATGTCTTTGACGGCCAAGTCCAACTTTGCTGGACAAGATACCTTCTTTTCCTAGGATGTGGGACTTCCAAGAACCCAGAAGGTGTGTGGGATGATGGATGCCCACGGCCCGCCTCCAGAAATGCTCAGGTGAAGGATGAGGCCTGGTCCTGAAGAACTGTTCTGTCCACCCTCCCGTGGCTAACGGGCATGGACCTTAGCTACCTGCACAGGAGAGTGTCTCTCTCTCTGCCCCCGCCCCCCGCCCCCCACCCTGCCAGGCCGCCTGGAGTTGCATCCAGAGTAACAGGGGTCCCGATCAAAGGTAGACGTTTTCCTCTCCGTCCCCCTCACCAAGGTCCAGTCCAAGATTCAAGTGTCCCATAAGTGTGTTGCGGCGAAGGACCTCCCAGCCGCGGTGGCTGCTGCTGCTGCGGGATGTGGTCCGGGACAGAGAGGGGGTCGGGGAGCCCAGGGAGGCTCTGGCTGCAGCCCCACTTTCAAACACAGAGGGCCGCTTCTCAGAAAGGTGCTCTGGTCCATCCTCCTTGTCTGAGGACTTGAACGCTTCCACGTAGCGAAGCACTCTCAAGGGATTTTGATCCTGGTGGCTCTCGATTCTGAGGACAGAAGCGGGGAAAGGACTCAGTCGAGCTGGGGAGAGATGAGGGGCCTCGGGGGCGTGGGGGCACATGGAGGAGACTGGACCAGGAGGAAAGGGGGAGGAAGGGAGCAGAGGCGAAGTGAGAAGGGCATCGTGGATCGAGGGAAGGGAAGGGAAGGGCCGTGGAGAGGAGCGTGAACCGGGGTGGAGGCCGGCGAGGCCTCGCGCTCAGGATTTGGAGACTAGTGCAGCTTGTGTGTGGGTACGGTGCTGGGGGAATGTGGGTGAATAAGAAAGAGGAATCAGAGCCAATGAAGAAATAGATACGGCACAAAGATGAGGAGATGCAATTCAGGAAATAAATAAGACAAGAGACGCAGGCGACGAGCTCAGGGTAGAGGATGAAGGAGGTCAGCGTCGAGGCAAGAATATACTAGAAATGAGGGTCAGATGGGAAGAAGGCTGGAGCAAGGTGGGGGACCATGCCCGCATCCGGCATGAACACACGTATGCAGCCTCTCCGCGTCACTGCCCTGAGGCGCACCCAGCCCGGCCTCAGCTACCGCCATGCTTTTCACCCCGACTCCGCTCCAGCCCCTGCTCCAGACTGGGCGACACAGTCTCACTTTATACAGTCATGACGTCTCCCTTGGTTCCAGTTTGGGATCTCGAAAATGGAAAGGATGGCGATAAATGCGGAACCGGTCACCCTTGCCCCCATGGCGTCACACGTTTTCAGTTCACGCGTGTACGTTGCCACTCACCGCAGGAACCAGCGGTCCCCCAGCCCGTACTTGCGCCCACAGATCCCAGAGCGAGGCCACAGGAAGCGAGGCATCTTCCTCTCCAGCATCACCGTGGTGGCCACGACCTGGAAGCAGCAGGGAGGCAGAGGAAGAACTCAGAAAGAACGATGGGGTTCAGAGAGCGCTGGAGGCCACCGACAGAGAGGACCCTGAGGCATTGGTGGGACGAGGACACCGGAGGTCAGTGGAGGTGACAGGCATTCACCCACCCCTTGGCCTGTGCTACCTGCTTTACTCATCATTAGTCATAAAAGGAGAGAGAATCCTTTACGAGTGTTATGAATACAACAGCGACTCCTAAATTACTATTCGGATTCATGGAAAATGAGTCATTCCAGACTAATCTCATTTGCTTTTTCATAGGAAAGCCATAGACCAACTATCTTGATTTAAATAAAATGATTAAATAGAATCTCAGTGACCTGGCAGATGAAGTAGTGCTGTTGGTATTCAGGGAATGTACAGTGAATTAAATGCCCACCCCCTAGGAGGAAAAGAGTGCCTTAATGACGCAGACTTGGCAGGGAAAGTTTTAGTGGCAGGTCACATGTCCTGTACTTCGCCCAGCCTTCATTAATTACTTAGATGAAACACAGAAGAAAAACTTATCGAATAGGCCCGTGACACAAAACTGGGAGGGATATGTCATTTGCAAGGTGACAGAAGCAATAGAAAAAATGACCTCAGCAGACTGGAATGCTGGTCAAAAACCAATACCATAAAACGTAAGGAAACTAAATGCAAGTTTCTCCATTTGTGTTTAAGGCTCAAGTATCTGTATAAGTACAGAAAAGCGGTGAAGGAGCCCAGCTGAGCAAGCTGTGCAGCAAGGGTGGGAGATGTGAGGGTTCCGGTTGGTCGTAAGCTTCATAAGGGCCAACTGCGTCCTTTCTAAAAGACATAGCTCGATTTTAGGTGCAATTTACAGCATAGTGTCCAAAGCCCGCTCTTCGTGACATGCCTGCATCCCTCTAATCGTATCAGGACCACTCTAGTTTCAAAAGGACCACGATCAGTTAGGTCACAAACAGAATGGTGCCATCGGGATGGATTGGGCCCAGGAAGCTTCACTAATTGAAGGAACGATGAATCTTTCAAAAGTCCATCCCTCACTCTGTAGTCTTCCCTGTCATTTTAGGCACTCCACACCTCACGACCTTCTGTCTATTTCTTAGCTGGACCAAGCTCCCTCCAACCCCGATCGTTCTATGCCCTTTCCCTAGATAGCCCTTCTGCTTCTTTATCTTGCGAAGGACGTTTATTATTCCTCCTGGCGCCATCTTTCAGACCCCCACCTTCTCTGGTGACAACGCCCATCTTTCATTTAGACAATCTCTGTCACCACTCTCAGTCCGTCAGAGTGGACTGGACTGCACACAGTTCTGGCTAATTAGTATGTTCTCCCCCAAATTCTACCACCACCACCATCTCGTCCTTGGCCTTGACCTTCAGTTGAAGGATCCTATGACTCGCACTCGTTGTAATGGGTTTCACTGGGAGAAAGATGTTCTTTTCAAGGCTACATACTTCATAGCGTTAGGAGGCACGCAGAATACAAAATGAACGGGGGCCTTGGAATGGCGCTCTGTGGTACACCTGCTCTTTCCTTTGGGAGTTTAGAGCCTCTCTGAGCTATCTCCCCAACATGATGGGAGAGATCCCCTTAGAAGAGTCTGGACGAAAGAGAGTTGAACAGAAGAATGAATGTAACGTGTGAAGTGAAGATCTGGGCTCTGGCCAGATCTGCCTAAAACTGGTTTAATTCCTTCATCTTTTCATTTATGCGGACCAACACATCCTTGTTTGTTTTTCGTTGTTGTTGTTGTTGTTTTGTTTTGTTTTTTAAGTGTATTCGAGTTTGGTTTTCTAGCCCTGTAGCCGAGAGTCCTGACCGATAGAAACTCGAACCTCCATCCCTCTCCATCATTCTGCATCGGCTACCCCGTGTTTCCATCTTGAACGTCACTCTCAGAAAAGTGTTTCCTAACTTTCCAGTCAGACTCTGCGGTTGCATCCTGTCCTCAGCGTGTTCTACTTCACTACGACACTTTTACTGCAATTGTACAGCTTTCCGGGAAGTCATTTGTTTTATGTCTGTCTTCCCCACCACACCGTGAGCTCCAAACTGTGGGCACAGATGTGCATTGGCGTGTCCATGCTTAATTTGTATCCCCAGCTCTTAGACGTTTCTCACACACGGCAGGCTCTAAATAATCGTTAAATGTAGGAAGAGTCTGGGAGGATAAATAATGGCTGTATTCAAATATTTGACTGGTGCTCGTATGGAAGAGTGTGTCCTGCCGTATCCAAGAAGAAAAGATGAGGGCCAAAGAATGGATTACAGAAAGTTAGGTTTGAGCTCATTGTAACATGGACTTTTCCAATTAAAAAAAAAAAAAGTCTGAAATGTTTTGTAAGCTCTCCTCCCACCCACTGCCCAAATCCACATGATAATAAGGTCCTGATCAGTATTTAAAAAAACACCGAATGACCCTCTGACCAGTAAATGATTATACACTGGGCAGAAAATCAACTAAAGGAGCACTAAACACACTTCCAACTCCAAAGCTGAATTTGCCTATGATAACATAGAGAAAAGATCACAGAGAAACAGGTAGTTATAGAAGGTAACGAAAGATAAGGTCCAAATTAAAAACCAGGATATATGAGAACGAGATGGTTTCTGGTTCCCACTGGACTCAGAAATGACCCCTGGGTCTACTCTTCCCTTGTGATCAACACCTTCCGATCTTGGGTGGTCAACCTACCCCTATCCTCCCATTTTACCCCCCTTTGGTCCCCTCCACCTATCCTAATGTACCTCTGTTGAGGCGATGGTCCCACTGGGTTTTCCGTGACTCTCCTAAGAGTCGTCCGCCATGACACATCCCGTTTCGATTGTTCTCTCCATCCCCTCCACCTTAGTGGGATGAACACTGGCAAACTCACCTGGGCCCTCCAGAGCTCATCCCGCTCCTGGGCCACCCGCCAGTGAGTGTCGCCCATCATGGCAATGAACAGGTTGAGCATGAGCAGCGTGGCGATGATGGCGAAGGCCGCATAGGTGATGCTGTACATGAAGGGCAGGTCCACGTCATAGTTGGCGGGCCCGTCGATGATGGTGAGGAACAGTTCGAAGGTGCTGAACAGCGCCGTGGGGTAGTCGTAGAATTCCCCCAGCTTCTCTGGGTCCTCCGTCTGGAAGACGATAAAGAACGCTGCTCCGCCAGGAAAAGGGTGACATGAGGAAAGAGAGAGTCGCCACGATGAGGACGGGCCTGGGGGGCAGTCACGCCACCTCCCTCCATTCACGCCACTTCCCTCCATTCACGCACACTCACACGGCCACAAGGGTGGACGTGCGAAGGCACACGCGTAAGCCACAGTTTACCTGTGGACACCCTGAGATGTCCCATGACAGGGTTCGTCACTCTGGATAATGACAATACTCAACCACCTAGCAAAATATTAGAGGTATACAGTAGTCCCCTGCACCCCGATCAATGAGGGACTTGTTCCAAGACCCCCCGGACGCCTGAACCACCCACAGTCCCGAACCCTACAGATACTAAGTTTTTCCTGTACACACATATCGCCAATAAAGTTTATCAGTTGCGTACAGCAAGAGATTGAAAACAATAACGAATAATAAAATAGACCGATTTAAACAATGTGCTATAATAAAACTTCCGTGAACGTGGTCTCTCTCCATAGCTTATACCATACTCACTTTCCACGTGAAGGAAGCCCCTTTACGGCTTCGCTTTGGATTCTACGAAATGCCAGCATCACTACCCTTGTGCTTTGGGGCCATTTCTAAGTGAAATAAGGGTGCCTTGAACACTAGCCCTGCAGTACTGACATGGTCCATCCGATAACCGAGGTGGCTCCTAAGTGACTAATAGCTG
>NW_011889110.1:708105-711461 GCF_000151845.1 Pteropus vampyrus | reverse complement strand
CCAAGCCTCCTGGAGACAGGAAGCCCTGGAGGTGAGGGTCACCTGAGGTCTAGGCCCCAGAGAGATCTGGAATAATTCAGGCTCGGAGGAAGGGACACTCACATGATGACATGAAACGGTCCCCCGAGGACGGTCTGTCCAAAATAGCGAGAGGCACCAACCCTGAAGATGTCCGGGATCTGGGAAGAGGCCAGTAAAACAGAAAACTCATGGAGACTGCAGCTCAGCCGGGGGACTCAGTAGATGGCCTCGCCCGGACCCCACCTGCACTCACCTCCAGGAGCAGCATGATCACAGCTCCGATGACGGTCACCAGCTCCCCTACCAGCCGGATTTTGTCCTGCTCCATCACATAGGCCTCCTGGGGGGTGGGGTTCAGAATAAGAAGTGCTTTCTGACGGCCTGAGCACCAAATCCTTTTGGGCAAGGGGGCCAAAGCAAGTGAGGTCTACTCAAGGTGAGGAAAAGCTCCCCGTGGCACTGTCCCCACCCCTCCATTGTACATGTCGTGTGGCTACCTCTGCGGCCCGGACATTTGTCTGTGTACCCAAGGCTTAGTATATGCTGCTTACGGTCTTAACTTGAGCCATCACCTAGCAAGTCACCTTTTATACAATATGTCATGAGCAGTAATTTGTGACGTATGTACTAAGGGGCTGAGAGCTCATTTTAGAGCACCAAGTTAAGAAGGTCACAGCGACAGGAAGAGGTATCGGTAGCTTCGAATGGCTTCAGCTATGTGGAAAGTCCAGCTTTCCCGACTTCTCTGTATTTCCCAGCAGGCAGAATAGACTTTAAACATAATGCAGGTTCCGGTATGTACTCAGATAGAACCTACCAGCTTTGGCAAAACCTCGAATCAATCATTAAACCTCCTTGAGCTTGAGGTTTCTCATCTGTCAAAAGGAAAGTCTGATGTTTATCTCCCAGGACCAATTGTGAAGATCAAAATAGATGAAGTATTTGGATGTTCTTCATAAACCCTAAAGCATTATAGATAGATGCGTTGCGATTTTATTATGAGTTGGCAACAGGGAAAAGGGCAGACGAGGTGTTAGAGACACCGAACGGGCTTCAATTCTGAGGAAGGGCCCACCTCACGCCGAGCAGTCGGTGTGGAAGGCACGGTTCTCAGGTCAAGATGGAGAGACCCTCCTCCTTCTGCGCCTGCTACTTCGCAGTGAAAGGCTCACCGCGTTACATGGATGTGCGGATCGAATCCCACAGTTACGGTTCTTAACGTTTTTGACATTATGAGCCCACTGGAGAATTTCGTAAAAACTACGGACGCTCTTTCCAGAAAACTGTGTTCATATATAAGTAACTCCCACATGAAATTGTACAAATAATTTCCACGCATTCAAGTACCCTTTAGGCTTTTGGCAACTCCGCTCTCCAAGATCACACCTCTGAAAAGCACACCCAAGATAGGAGCTGAGAGTCCCAGGGCCAGTGGGAAAGTTGATGATCTAAACTTGGGGGGTGATGGGATCCCTTGTTAGGTATAGGGAGTGCTGATCATCTTTACTCTTCTATAAACCGGACCCGCAAAGCATCCTCTGTGGGCTACTCCATCTGTGCATTTGCTGGTCCGGTGAGTGACACAGCTTTTGAAACAGAAAAAGATGCTGCAAGGCAGGAGGTGCCCTGTGGTATGAAGGAGGTGCCCACCTAGGGCCCCACGGCTGTGCAGGACGCACTGCTGGCTCAGAAGGAGCCAAGGGTACGGCCTTAGAGAGCAGGGCCGGACCGACCTGTGGACGGTGGAAGTGTTTGAGGTACATCACACGGGGCCGGGGAAGACCCACCGCAGGGTTGGCGTCTGTGTGCCTGGTGAACAATCTGACCTAACAACCTGCCGCTAGACTTCAGTGACTCTTTCGTTGTTTAAAGGATTGACGTTCTGCAAAGTTCTCCGATATTCAGCTCTGTTGAGAAACTGGTACATTTTATTTCATCATAGAACGGGAAATTTCCCTTTTTGCCTTGCTTTCACGGAAGCTCAGAGCTCTTTTTTTATCCCCAGCTCTAGCCACTACTTGGATCCACCTCTCCCGACATTCAGTTCGCCGGCCTCGTTCCGTTTCTTTATCTAAACGTCCCTGTGGCATCTGTCCCGCTGTAAAACGCGCCGACTGTTTTTGAGAATCGGGTCGTAAGTAGTAGGACGCCTGCCCCCACCTTTCCTCGGCTCGCCTGAGAAGCAAAGGAGCTGGCCGGGAGGGGAGGGCCACAGGATCGGGGTGCCCCTACGGGACGGCGGTTCCCTCGGGAGATGAAAAGGTAAAACCACGACCAGTGGAAGATGCTGGGGACAGTTTCGGTCACCGCAACCGCCTTCCGGGGCCTCCCCTCATCAGCAGCCCTGTGCTTGACCAACGGATGCTCTTACAAGTAGGAGCCCCCCACATAAGGTCGCCAGTGAGTGACAGGTGTCCAGAGACCCCAAGCTTTTGCGTCGGCTCCACCTGCGTTCTGACTGCCCTAAGGTAGCTTCTTCCGCCACTTCGTCCCCAAAGGTCCTCTCCCTTAAGCCAGGCAGCAGAGCGCCACCGTCTCCTCCCTCCACCAACTTCCTTTGGCTCATCCTCGCTTAATCCTCCCGACTCATCTAAAGGGAACGGACGCTGACCAGACGCTGACCAGTGGGTCCGCGGGGCCACTCTGCTGTGGCTCTCGCCTGGCACGCTGCCACTGTCTGGGCGCTCCGGGTCTCACCAGTCATGTTAGAGGTCGCCGAGAGCATCTTTATCCACAACATACAACGTGGTGGGTGCTCCATTCATAAGAAAGGAGAGAAGGAAGGAAAGGAGAGAGGGGGCAGGCGGGAACATGCTGAGCGCGACCTGCGAGGCGCACGCAGAAGGGGCCAAAGGGGAATCAGGAAGTGGGACTGGGGAAAAGGGTGACAGCTAAGTAAGCTTTCCTGGGATTTTCCGATTCCTAGCTCAAAACCACCTGAGCAGGCCTGGCTAATAACGCCGAGAAAACATTCCACCCCACCCTGTGAAAAACAATTGTCTTCTAGCAATGACTGACTGCAAGTTTTCACATCATCGCACGGCTTGGAATGTCAGGAGTTGTCGACAGCCAAACCCCCCGCAGAGGCTGACTTCAGGGAGCGTGGCCCCCTGAGACTGCTCCGGCTTATCAGCCGGCCGAGCCCACTGCCTGGAAGGAAACGCCCCGGAGGGGTGAGCAGAGCAGAACCCTGCAGCCCATGTGAAAGGGTGAGGAGCACAGGCAGCGCGGGAGGAAGCTGGGGCACACCAGGAAAAGCCGTCGAACCCTCGTCCTAGAGCTGCTCTTCCTGCCCAAGGTCCCAGGCTCACCGAGGAAAGAACCCCACTGGCCGC
>NW_011889110.1:703855-708055 GCF_000151845.1 Pteropus vampyrus | reverse complement strand
GGGGCAGGCGGGAACATGCTGAGCGCGACCTGCGAGGCGCACGCAGAAGGGGCCAAAGGGGAATCAGGAAGTGGGACTGGGGAAAAGGGTGACAGCTAAGTAAGCTTTCCTGGGATTTTCCGATTCCTAGCTCAAAACCACCTGAGCAGGCCTGGCTAATAACGCCCTGAGAAAACATTCCACCCCACCCTGTGAAAAACAATTGTCTTCTAGCAATGACTGACTGCAAGTTTTCACATCATCGCACGGCTTGGAATGTCAGGAGTTGTCGACAGCCAAACCCCCCGCAGAGGCTGACTTCAGGGAGCGTGGCCCCCTGAGACTGCTCCGGCTTATCAGCCGGCCGAGCCCACTGCCTGGAAGGAAACGCCCCGGAGGGGTGAGCAGAGCAGAACCCTGCAGCCCATGTGAAAGGGTGAGGAGCACAGGCAGCCCGGGAGGAAGCTGGGGCACACCAGGAAAAGCCGTCGAACCCTCGTCCTAGAGCTGCTCTTCCTGCCCAAGGTCCCAGGCTCACCGAGGAAAGAACCCCACTGGCCGCGAATGAAGACCGACTCTGACCCTCTGGACCGCGCGGGGGTTTCTAACCAGGCTGCACCCCAGAAACAACGAGGAAGTCTTTGTCAGAACATCCATGCCTAGGGAAACCCTGGGGACCCTCATTTGTTTAGAGCAGGGACCTCACATCTTTCTTTAGATGTAGGTGTTTCTGCTATGCACCCCAAGTTGGGAACCACTGGGCCAAAAAGAGAGGAAGACCTCCTGGTTCCCTAAGAGGAGCCCGTAGGAGGCGCCATAAGGGTTTGTTTCTCGTTCTAGTCTGCACTTTCTCAGGAAGATGAACCCCCCAAACTGCCGCTCCCCACAGAGGCATCCTCGCCATGTCAACGACTTACCCTGTACACGCAGGTCACCCCATGAAAACAGCACCTGCTGGCAGCTCTGGAGAACAGACGGCAGCTCTGGTAGCTGGGGTGGGAGGCATTTCCGTGTCTGACGCCCCTGCACCCCGGTGTCCCTCATCTCTCACTGAGAGATTAGACGTGGCCGGATAGCGGCGAGAGTGGCAGGCCATGGCTCAGGGCAAAGCCTGGAGACACATTTCTTATGCAATGGGTCCCCTCAGAAAGAGGACTGGAACCCAGCACATCGCTCTGGAGGGAGAAGAGGTCTGGCTTCACGTTGAAGGGAAAGGCTCTGCCCCTCCCAGCCGAGTGCCTTTGCCAAAGGACTTAACCTCTCGTGACCTAAACTCGCCAACTTCAAAAAGGTGATAATAATTTAATATACTTCTCGAGATATCTATAAGGATCGAGCGACATGAAAGTGCGTTGTCATCCGGAGTGTGGTCTACAGAATCACACAGGCGTCTCCTGGAAGCTAGTCGGAAATGCAGGTCTCAGCTCCCCCGACTCTGCGCCCCCCGCCCCCCAAGCCTTGCTGCCAGAGTCGCGTTTCACAAGCTCTCGGGAGCTCTGGGGAACGCTGTGACGTACACAGTGTGAGCACCCAGGAGATGTTATTTTTGCCTGCCGGGGACCCCTGAGCAAAGCAGAGCTGGAGCTCAATTGGGTTTTCAAATAGCTCTGGTGCTCTGGGCCATTGAGAGCTTACGAGAAATAATGATGTGCAGACCCATCGATCCCACTGACCGTGACAGGTAGAGGCTGATTTAGAACGAGTGGGAACCTATCCGTCCTTCTTGCCATCGTCCTTTCCCTTGCTCTCTGCGTCCAGTTCCTCGCACCCGTAGTGATGATTTTACCTTCAATGAGCCCCGAAGCCAAGTCCTCTGCAGCTCTCTTCATACCCCTGGGCCAACCCACCACTGTCTCTTGCTGGCTGACCTGTAATAGCCTCTAGGCTGGTCTCCCTACATCCTCCCAGGCCCTCTCAAATCTCTTCTCTACCCTGTAAACAGAGACATTTTTCTAAAATAAAGTCTTGCCGCCCCCCTTGTTTAAAATCCTTCAGAGTTTCCCATTACTTTTGGGATAAGGAGTCAAATTCTCGACATGGCCTGCAAGGCCCTAGATGACCTGGGGCAGGATCCCCCTGGCCAACCTCATCTGGAGGCTTCACCCCGGCCCCCTGGGCTCTCGCCTGTCTCCCTTCAGCTCCCAGATGTTGGTGAGGGTCTTCCCACCTCTGATGGGCCTTCTTCCCGCCCAGACCCACTTTTCGACTTTAACTCTTACCCAGATGCCAGCTCAGTTATCTTTCTCAGGGAAGCCTTCCCTGGCCTTCCAGAGCGCCCAGGCCCGTTACAAGCTATCTTACTGCCCTGTTCTTTTTCTTATCATAGAAAAAAATCATGCGAAATGTAAAAATCACGGGTTGTAATAAAATCTTTTCATTGAATTCAAGTAAACCGGTCTGTAAACTCTCCCAGGGCAGAGATCGCATGATTCGGTTCGGGCCACGTTGAATTTCTAACACCTAGAATAATATTTAGGCTCTAGGGGGCTCTTGATGATTGTTTGTTTAACGAATAAATGAGTGAAATGCTTTTGGGAAAAGCGAAGGGGAGAAATGGAGGACATCTTAGAGACAAAGAAGGAGTCTGATGGCAAGAGACAGGCACTCTCTGCAGTTCGGCACTTCAGGAATCCACATGATCAGAGTGATCGGCTGACGACTGGGGTCATCATGAAGCCAGGGGTCGTAAGCCGGGGCTGAGTTGGCCTCTAAGATGGAAGTTAGTCGTTCTCAGCCCCGGCCGAATATCAAGATCGCTCCAAGAGTTTCTTGAAAATACCAACGCCAGGGCCTCGGCTTCAGATATTCTGATTTATTAGGTGTGACATAGCTTAGAACTAGGATTTTTACTAACTTCCCGTGTTTCAGTCTTGGTTAAAAACCACTGATCTAGCAGGAGGCAGGATCTGCCCAAAGTAAACAGCTATTTGGTCTCAGAGTGAGGACTAATACTCAGGCCACCTGGCTCCCAGATTTTGAACTTTCTATTCACCTGAGAACTAGTACAACAGTGGATGTTTTTTGGCCTAAACCAAACAGACATTGCATGGAGATAGGAAATTAACTCTGGTTAATTAATGGAGTTCTTGGGAAACTCTGAGAAAGCCTACCTTCCATGGTTGCACAGTGAAGCGTCTTAGAGTGAGGACGCCCACGAAGAGATCTCCAAAGCTGGGTAGAGATAAACTAACTTTCTCCTCGCATCTGTCTGCTTTCGTGTAGTCTGTGCCACCTCATATCAATAGATGAGCTTTTTCTTTCATTCCAGCTGCTGCTCTGGACCACACTCTTCCAGTCCCGTGAGGTCCACAGAGTCCAGATTGATTAACATAACTGGACAGTAAAGTATTCATTTATCCAAGAAAAAGCTCCATGGGCTGACTCATATGTCAAGACACCGCACTGGAGTGTTTTCATTTTTCGAAGACTTTCAAGTATTAAAAGAGCAGAAAAAAGGGAATTTCCTATTCCTTAACAAATCTGGTGCCTCGCGAAAGCAGAACCTTTCAAAGCGTGGTGATCGGTGTGGGAGCCCCCGATATAATCCAAACTGACCTGCGACTGAGTAAGAGGGTCACAAACAGCTCATAAACTCAGGACCAAGCCTCAAGGGGCAACACCGAAGAAGAGCGACATTACATTACATTGCTCTGCTACCCAAGCACCTTACGGCCACATTCTTAACCTTCTTCGTCTCCTTCCCCGAGCGTAAAAAGAATATTTGAAAGTCAAGAGTCTTCTTTTGGGGCCCAAGTGGCTTTTACCTAAGTGGAAGGCAAAGGGTAAAAATCCTAAAGGAAAGGGGCGGTGGGCGGGGGGAGAGGGGGAGATGGGTAGGCGTGGTCAGCTATAATTATGCTTCACCCAGTCCTGAGGCAAGGGGAGGGATTTTAAAATATAATTCAGACTATCTGGGTCAAAGGAACATGTCTGCACATAACTAGTCCTGCCCCACAGAGAAAGAGACACACGGGGCGGAGATTCAGAGGCGATCCACCACTCAGCATCACCCAACTCTTAGGCCAGAACCTACATTCTAGATCTACATTCTAGATCCAGAAAACCCGCAAGTCGGTTTGAGACAAAGGCAGGCTGGGAAAGAACGCGTCTGAGGGCCAGGGGTGGTGAAAAAGCCCAGCCACCCCCAACGCATTGACGCTTATACCTTTTCCCGTTTCTAGTCACTCGGCCATCTCCTAGATACCTGTGTTTTTCCTTGTG
>NW_011889110.1:700147-702100 GCF_000151845.1 Pteropus vampyrus | reverse complement strand
GAAGGCAGAGCTAGAGAGAAGGCAAAAGAAGCCGTGTGCAGAAGTGGGTGGGTGGGACAGGAGAGATCCTGCTGGGAGTGGCGGGCGGTTAGAAGGGGTGATGTTGCTAACGGCCAGATCATCCCATGTCAGGAATGCTAATAAGGTAGGGAGTCCACATTTTTTTTTTTTTTTTTCTGAGTGCAATGGGAAGCAATTGGAGGGTCAAGCAAGGAAGTAGTCAGATTCGCTCTAGAAGTCTCCTGGGCTGGGGAAGAGTGATAAAAGACCTGGGCAGGGCAGTGGGATGTGGCAATACCCCAAGCCAGGTGGGCTGGTGCTCTGGGGGAAGGTGAGAGATACAAATGAGAGAGAGCGAGCCATGGTCGGCACGAGGCATCTGAGAAAGTGGGAAAAGGCAAATTCAAAGCACAGCCGCAGGGATTAACCGCCAGCAGAGAGAGTATCTTGTCCATTGGACCTAGAGGGGCGGAGAGAGACAGCACAGTTTCCAGATACGCCTGGCTGGACAGGACAGGACGGCGAAGCAGCTCCAGCCGCAAGGCAGGGGTCCGGGTCTTCTGACGGACGTGAGGGAGCAGGCAGTGCGGGGTACAGAGGGAGCTGGAAAGAAATTTGGAGGGACCGGGAAACCAGCGGACCAAGAATGAAACCTGTACGAGGACGCTGAGAGCCAGCCGAAATCGGAGACCAAAGGTCTGTCTGGAGCTCTGCTTCCTAAGAAATCCTGCTCGCCCCTTATCTGTTTCTAGGAATAGTGTCTGAGGAAGTTTATACAAACTGGTGACTCGACTTTTCCTCTGTTCATTAGCAGTAATAGTCATCTGAGTTTTATGGCTCTAGAAGGTTCCCGGGAAATTGCCGAGCGGCAGATAAGCAACAGAAACTCTATCTTGCCACACTATCTTGGCGGGTCCTGAAGCATTTTCTGTCCTCTGCCAGTCTTCGACAGACTTTCCTCTCCCTCAGATGGCTCAGTTCAGTCCTGTCTGAATGATGTCGCGGTTTTCCCGCTCTGGAAAGCTCTTTTTAATCCTCTTCCTGGTGGTTCTAGCTCCCCCTGGAAGACCCAGCTCAAGCACTTCTGTGACATCTCTGGTCCGGCTGAGCCACGTTAACCTGCCCTCAATTCTGCTGCCGCTGTGCATTGCACGAACCAACCTCGGCGATAGTAAACCTTGTACTCTATTGCAGTTACTGGGGAAAGAGACTGGTAATTGAGGAAGCTGCCTGACGGAAACTGTCTTATTTATTTCTGTATTCAGTTCCTCGTGTAGCATCTGGGATGCAGGTGTTCAATGTGCCGAAGGAAGGAAGGAAGGAAGGAGGGAAGGAAGGAAGGAAGCAACTTCTATTTGAAGAGTTCTCCATCGGAAATGTGAATGTGACAAAGGAAAGGGACAGGGACGAAGCCAGGCAGTGGGACAGTGCAAAGAGGTGTCGACTGGACTTTGCTCCCGAAGGTCCCGGCACGCTCATCTCCACCTACGACAAGGCAGGAAAGTGTCTGGAGCTGAGGAGCTCAGCAATCAGGCTCGTCACTGGCACGCGACAGTCCCAGATACTCCCGGCACCCGTACCTCCCGCTTCTTGGAGGAGACCACGAGCTCTAGGAAGGACACCTTCTCTCCCCAAGAGTCGATCTCCGTGAGGTCATAGAGGGTGGAGGTCAGCGGCCCGCAGGTCCACTGGATGTGCTTCCGCTTCTGCATCAGGTGCTGGAACATCTTCGAGAACAAGCGGTGAGAAGGAAGGTCAGCGTGCGACAAGCCAGGCCGGGGGCACACCACTACTGACCGCTCCTGGGGACCGCCCGACAGTCAGGAGTTGCCAAGCCCTTGAGGACGTGAACCCCCTTGTTACGTTTTGGTTCTTTTCTCCCCACAAACCCTATAAAGACCTGAGAGAGGAGGACAGGCAGAGAGGGGCATTCTGGGTCCCTGCGGCTGCTCT
>NW_011889110.1:694591-697875 GCF_000151845.1 Pteropus vampyrus | reverse complement strand
GCTGCTCTGATTACCCCTCCAGGCTGCTTAGATACACATCCTGCCGGGAGGCAGGGAGAGTTGAGTGGGGTATGGAAGATCCATCTCTTCCCTCTGTGCGTTTTGCCCTCAGACTCAAGGCTAAACACCCGGGTGATAACGGAGGAGGAGCAGCCTGGGGCTTCTCTGAGATAAGCAACCAGGAGCTGGGAGCCCTGTGGAGAAGCCTGTCCCAGGCCCCTCTGTGGGTTAATCTTCACTTTTCCCCCCCGCCTGGATGAACCAAACACAGGATGAAGCTGAAGCTGGTCCTGCTGGGCAAGTATTTGCTGGCTGGGAAGGTGACCACAGGGTCTGGCAGGTCAAAGGTCATGAGGGAGATGATAGGCCGACAAACAAACCGACAAATGACCGTAATGTCCCCCAGCCCCAAATTCCTCTCTTCCCATGGCCGTATGAGCCACTGGAAAAGTGTTTTATTTAAAGAAGCAGCTTTTATCTCAAGGTGGAGCTCCAGTCTGCCCTCTAGGGCAGAGCTCGCAGGAGGGTCCAGCCCCCGCCCCATCTCGCCTAGACCCTCCTTCCAAGTGCACCCCGCTCGGGGCTGCTAGGGCTAGGCTTCCGGGGTTCATCCCTGTGCTGAGCACCCTGCCCACAGCCTATAGCCCTGGGCCTCTGCAGAAGGGTCTGGAACCCAGCTATCTCTCAGAAACGGCCCTAATCCCCCTCTACAGCAGGGACAGAGGTGGGGAGGCCAAAGGTTCCAGCACAGGGCCTGGGGTGGGGGTCGATGAGCAAGCAGAGGGCCTTTCTGGAACGAGGGCTCGAACTTGCACCCACAGCCCGCTGCACAATTTGCAGGGCCCAGGGCAAAATGAAAATGCAGAACCCCTTGTTTAAAACTTATTAAGAATTTCAAGACAATGACGGCAGTGCATTTAACAGAGTGCGGGGCTCTCCTGAAGTGCGGGGCCGGGTGCAGTAGGGGCCACCTGCCAGTGACAGCAGCCCTTCGGAACCAGGGTCTGCTGCCTGCCTTGCTTCCCCGATGGGAGGCAGGCCCCAGTGCTCTGAGGCAGAGGCCGGCCTTAGGATAGGTCCCTCCCCTGGGTGCGCTTCCAGGGTGTGGACCTCAGAGCCGGCTGCCCATGAAATGACCTGTCCCCAGGTGGACCGGCCCCACCCGAGCTGAGTGTCCCAGGAGCAGACACAGGCTTATTCAACCCCCGTATCCTCAGTTCCCAGCACACCGCTGCTCACAGCAGACTCACTCAGAGGCAGAGGACGGAGCTAAGGACTCTGCGGTGTCACCTGGGGTTCCCTCCGCAGCTGGTCAGCTGCAGGCGGAACACAGAACAGAGCTCCCCTGCCCTTTCCCACACAATCAACGGCCATTCATTTTAAAGGTAATCCCTCCCCCTTTCTTCGACCAAGTCTAAAACCCACAGGGTCCCATCTCTCCCCCACCGGCCTGCATCTGGCTGCACGCCCCCCAGCCCCATACACCCCAGCTTCTTCCATCTGGTCCCCCTGGTCCCCACCCCACTCTTCCACCAGGCAGGCAGGCGGGCGTCCTGCCTATGAATCTAACAGCATCCACATTCGAGGTCCCCCTGTGTGGCCCGATGCCACCCCCACACAGCTGGGCTTTCGTGAGCGTAAGGGGTGGGTTGAGGGCGAAGGGCACATCTAAGCGCCTGGCGCCGAATCCTGGCGATGGACCCGAGCGGGAGGAGGGTCTGTGGGGCGGCGACGGGTCGGACACGCACGATGGGGCAGCCTACCTCTTCTGCTGCAGCATGTGGGCCTCGTCCAGACGCTGCTCCCAGTCTTTGTCTCCAAACAGCCAGGAGGTCAGAAGTTTCTGGAGCTGGGCCCAGAGCCCTTTCGCCTTGGGCGAAGGAGCCCTCATGTCGTCCCCTTCCAGGCACTAGCAGGTTATGGGGACGTGAAAGCAGCAGGTCCAGGACTCAGCAGCTACTGAGGAAGAGGCGGTTTTGTTTGGGGTTGGGAGTAGGAGCCGGTGTCCCTGTCCTGTGGCTGGTGTGCTCGGCGTGGAATGAGCAGCTGCAGGGTGTGTGTGTGCACACGTGCACTGAGGGGACTGGAGGCCCTAACAGGAGAGAGCAGATTTACCTGGAGGGGGTGGAGCTCTTTCCAGAGCCAACCTCTGGGGCTCAGAGCCTGCCCTAGAGCCAGGAGGGAGGAGGGGAGGGGACTTTGTTCCTGGCAGTGGGCTGGGGCTGAGACCCCAACAGGCGGGGGGTGGAGCAGAGCAATCTGGAAAGAGACCTGAAAGGTGGGTCCCACAAGCAAGGCAAGGGCGGGGGCGGGGGCGGGGGGGTGGGATGCAGGAGAGCAGGAAGCGAAGTCCTCCAGCTGGGCAGTCAGGCACAGGCCGGCTGGAGTCCCGGCTCAGACCTTACAGACCAGTGAGGAGAGCTCTCTGTGCCTCGGTATGCTCATCTGTGAAACGGGGCCTCTGCTCGCATGGAAGTGTCTGTGAGCGTGGCCCTAAGCACTCGGCCACCTTTGGTTTCCCTCCCTGAGATGGGCTCAGAAGTCCCTGGGGCTGCTTCTCAGAGATGCTGTCATCTCTCTCACAGGAGGGTTCCAGGCCACCCCTCCTCCATGAGAAGCCCACTAGTGCCTCGCTGGAGCCCCTGGTCAGAGGAGACTCCCCGCCAGAGGGCCCCGTATTCCTGCAGAGTCTGAAGAGCAGGAAAGGAGGGGATGCCCGGGTCCCACACTTGGGTACCTCTCCAGGAATGAGAGAGCGGGAGGGAGGAGCAAAGCCAGGACAGCATCGTGCTATTTTATGGTATGTTATTTCTCCTCCCGATTGTTTTCAAAGAGGTGCGTAGGTAGTCATTCAATAGCCCGAAGAAGTACGGGACGATAGGGCTGGGTTCTCATTATTTCCTCAGTAAGAAGATGGAGCCCAGACAGGGAGAAGACCCATGGCTAGTGGCAAAACTGGAAGTGGCTTTAAAGTTGAAACCTTATCTCCCAATCACGTGCCAGACATTGCCGCCTCTTGGGAATCTGTGGCCTGGGTGAAGTAGGTGGGGCGTCCCCATTGGGGGTCTCCAGGAGCAGGGCAAGGCCCCTTCCTCCACTGTAAGAAAGAGCGTTTTCTCCTTGAGGTGGAAGGATAGACAAAATAACTTTTTCAGAAGGACAAGGACTGAAAGGAAAGTAAATCAGGCAGGGAAGAGTAAGTGGATGCCGGAGACAAGAAGGGAGCTGCTCTCTCGCCCTGGGAGAGGGAGGCGCCGGCTGGGGTGGGGAAGGGGGTCACCTTG
>NW_011889110.1:686197-693261 GCF_000151845.1 Pteropus vampyrus | reverse complement strand
GGGAAGAGTAAGTGGATGCCGGAGACAAGAAGGGAGCTGCTCTCTCGCCCTGGGAGAGGGAGGCGCCGGCTGGGGTGGGGAAGGGGGTCACCTTGTGGGACATTTTTCTGCTTTGCTGGGGGTTGAGGTGGTAATAGCCTCTTGAGCCTTGGGACTTCCAGTCTAAGGAGATGGAGGAGCGATAAGGTTGAGGTGGGGGTTGTAGATGAACCGATAAGCAGAGGCAGGCTCAGGAAAGGAGCTCCCAGCCCATAAAGCTAATCCTGGAGGGCGCTGGAGGAGGGGCTGGCCCGGTCAGAGCCGCACGAAGCAGGTGAGCAGGGGCTCTCGCCAAGGGCAGCTCCCTGGGTCCTGGAGGAGGAAAGGGGGAGCAGCGTCTTCACCCCCTCACTCGCCCTTCTCTGCTTGCACCGTCCTCTCCAGTGGGAGAGGCAGGTACGAACGGCCTGAGGGGGGACCACGTTGTCCCACCCGTCGCAGGGGCAGACTGGAGATGTAGAAACTGCTCATCTTTTAGGAGTTCTTCGCTCTGGCTTTCGTCCCCACCACCCCTTCCCCTCTGTTGCACCCCTTGTCCCCACCCGGCTGGTCGCTCCCCCCGACATTCTTCTCCGTGCTCCCTCAGCCTTCCGCAGGCAGGGACGCCCATGACCTCTCCCCCCAGGATGCTGCCTCAGCATCCAGCGTGACTCGGCTATGCCTCCCCGGTGCCCAGGAGACTGTGAGGCCCCAGAGCCTCTGGCGCCAAGGCGGCCAGACCTCTCGCTCGGACGTGATGACGAGGAGGCACACGTGACACCTGGACTCCAGTTTTCAGGAGATGCGCTCCCACCCCGCGTGCCCACAGCCACCTAGGGACAGGTTCTTGCGAACATTAAGAGTGATCACCACTGGATGGAGAAATTATTAGCCCTTTTTTGTTTTTCATACTTTTAAAATAGCTTCGTAATAAGAAAAGACACTTGAAGGGCTTCCCGGCTTCCTCCAAGGAGACATCGTCTTTTGGGGCGTGGGCAGCGGGGCAGGTGGGCGCAGAGGACGGTGGCCAGCACCTCCCGGTTCGTTCCACTCCGGCCTGGCCCCCTAGGACGCCCCTGCCCCCAGCCGTCCTCGCTCACACTCACAGGGCTGGAGATGGCTTCTCTCTCTGCCAGGAACCAGAAGGCTCCTCCCTCAAAATAACCAGGAGGAGATTAGTGATTTTTTTCCACCCAAGCATCGTTCCCTGGATCTGCAGGCCAATGAGTTCAAGGTAGAGGTGAGTGGGGTCATCTGCTTACTTGAGTCTTTCCTCCCCCACCATCAAGTGATCTCCTGCACCGTATGAGGTAGCAGTGGCTGTCTGTGAGAGAGCCTCCAGGCGAGCATGTGGGTGCTGTCTGTGCAGAGGAAATTCCACGTGCGCTTCCATTTCTGCACCTGGGAGGGTGGGGCACGTGCTTCTGCACGCGACCTGGCCCCTGCACGCGGTGGTCCGTTCAGGTGTGGAATGCATGGATGCCGGGAGCGTCGTGAGCTGCTGTGACAGTTCAAGTGTGTCTAAAATCTCCTCACATCCGTCCCAGCGCCCCTTCTGTATTTTATGGCCTGTGTCTCTTTCTGGCTTTCGGGGGACAGGCCTGTCCCCCCAACCTCACCCCACCGCACCCTTAACCATCATCTCTGCTCCAGGAAGCAGATGACAGTCAGCCACAGCCGCTTACTGCCGACAGGTGCGCCCGCCGGGTTCGTGGGTAGGGTGGGCATTGGGCCAGCGAGGCAGGTTTCTTGAGATGTTATGTGGGCTCCTTGCCTCTCTGCCGCTTCTCTGAAGGTTCCACCTCCTCCCACCAAGCAGGCAGTTTAGTGGATGAGCCGCTAGCAACGTTTTCTCTGTGTCTAAGAGCATGAGAGGACATAAAATAAGAGGCTGTTCCCACCTCTCAGTACAACAGCGCGAGGGCCAAGGCTGAGGACAGTCTAGGGGAGGACGAGGAAGGAGGGGACGGGTTCTGCGTGGGCCCAGGGCACCCTGCCCTCTGTCTCCATCTCTTTCTCACACACACACACACACGCACGCACACACACGCATGCACATGCACGCACACGCACACATATACACACGCACACACACGCACACGCACACACGCACACACGCACACGCACACACATGGCATGGACCTTTTTCCCACCCTCCACCTACACCTCTTCCCCGCCCTCATGTTCAATGGGCCCGAGTGTCACGCACAGGCCAGGACCCGCTGGGCCTCACTCCGACATCTGGCCTGGGCCTCACCCCGTGCAAGCCGCTGGCCCTTGAGAAAGGCTGCACGGGAGGGTGGGAAGATGCGACGTTTAGAACCAACGAGCTCATCAACGGTCCCGCTCTGCCCTTATTGTCCGTGTGATCTCGAGCGGGTGAGTCATTTCCTTGGTGGACCTCAGTTCCTCATCTATATAATGGGTGTAATAACACTACTGCTTTGAGACCTGGTTGTTACGTGGATCTAAGGACGTAATAAATGCGAAAGTACTCCACCAACTCCCAAGTCATCTGGGTTGCTTCCCACAGGACGGCCCGCTATGGTCCCCCTAGAAGGCTCTGTTGTCCCCTGGCTACTCTCTACTCTCTTTTCCAGCAATGGAATTCTCTAGTGAGCCGGAATGAGGGTCAGGCCCACGGCTATGACTTCACAGAGCTCATGACATCAGAGGCGCTATGGAAGGGAGGAGGAGAAAGCAGTGCTGGGCGGGGGTAAGGGCCCGGATGGCGGGGGCCGGGACGGTGGGGGGCGGGGGTGGCGGCGGGGAGCCTGCTGGGCGGCAGGGCATGGGGAAGGCCGCAGGCGGTGGCTGGGCAGGCCCATGACCTCCCTGGGCTCCCAGCTCTATAGGGCAGCATTCCTGGCAGCCGTCCTACTGCTGCTGTGGGCGAAGGGGGTGAAGCCTCAGAAGGGGAGCCCAGGCCCCGACGAGAGGAGCTGGAAAGCGAAAACACTCTCTGCAGGTAGGTCAAGAAGGGAGATGATGTCTGGAGACCGGAGCCCAGATCTGTTTGGAGTCGGTCCCGGATTACTGATCGGGCCAGAGCGAAATCTGAGATCGGTTCAGGTTGAGAGCGCGCGCCCCGTTACCGTCGTGGGAGGCTGTCATGTGAAAGGGTCTTGGGCAGGTCTAGTCACGCGCATACCACGGGCCGGCGGAAACGGCACGCGAGCACACGTATGAGACGGGCGCACTCGTCTGCGACGAGAGCCTTTGGCTTCGTCCTCCTCCGAGGTGGTCCCTCGCTCTCCAAAGGGTGCGACTCTTTGGAGGAGGCCGACCGAGATGGAAACGGGGTGCGCATGCTCAAGTCGGAGCTGTGCTTGCACACGGATCAGAACTCCAGATGGAGCGTCAGCTCTCCGGTCAAGGACAAGGACACGGGCCATCGGGCTACAGCCCTAACCGTCCCTAGTCTCCCGCTTGGTCCCCTTTGCGGTGCAGGCCGGGGTCGGCGTTTCAGCACCTCCCCCTCTCCCGTTGCAGACCAGGAGCAAGAGCAGTTCGAAGAGCATTTTGCAGTCTCCTCAGTGGGTGAGATGTGGGAGGTGGTGGACATGGCCCAGCAAGAGGACAAGACATCGGAGAACGCAGCTCTCCGCGACCACCTCGCTGACCTAGCCTTCTGCTTCAATCTGGCCAGCATCGTGGTTTTTTTATGAGGGACATTGAGGCGGAGGTGGTGGCCTGGCTCCTGGACGAGGGCCTGGATATCTACCTCCACTTCGTGATCGCTTACTGACCCTCCCTTCCCTGGGCTCCAGGTCTGTATTCTCAAGGGAGACGTACACACGGCGTCCTGCCCCTTGCCAGTGCCCCTTTACCTCAGGAGGCAGCAGCAGAGGACCCCGGCGCTGGTTTTCAGCGGCCCATCGGCACTGCCCCCTGCCTCCCCATGCTCTGAGCGCCATCTCCCCAGGCCGGAGCCCAGGGACCCCAGCCCTTCTCCCTCCCATGCCCCTCCTGGCTTTGTTCAGTAAAGCGGATTAGGGGGAGGAGGCAGCTACAAGAAAAATAATAGCAATAAAATCCTGAAAACCATTGGGAGACTTAGCCAAAGCCCTCTTATCTCGAACCGGTCTGTTTAAGGGCTCGGCCCGGGCGTCGACCTTCAGACCCACCAGTTCACCAGTCATTACTTCTCTCCTTCCCTCGTGCCTCGGGAACGCTGCTCACAATTTCCTCTTCCTGTCTTTCTGACTTTTCGGCATAGAACATAGCAGGAAAGAGCCATTAAGAGACGGGCAGAAGCCGAGTGCCAGATTTTATTTTTGGAGGAGAGAGGAGACGCTGTCCTGACTCCATGGACGGGCAGGGAGACAGTGACACCGTCTGCACCAAGGGCCCTTTGGTGGCCGGGTCACCAGAGTTGGCAGTGGCGGGAGGGGTTCATGAGGGTGCCGTGTGGACAGCGGAAATGTCTGGCGAAGGCTGGGGTGCTGCTGAGGGGCCCGTGGACGCGCAGGACGGGAGGGCTGTGAGTACCCCGAGACTCCTGGGTGCCGGGCTCCCTACACATTACCTGGGAGGAAGAGGCCCACACGGGAAAGGAGGAGAGAGGGGTGGAGACGGGTCCGTAGGCAAGACCCGGAGACCGGGTGGTGACCAGGGACAGCAGACAAAGACAAGGGCAGGGGCAGAAGTGTTTGCCATTGGCAGGTCGGTTGATCAGGCAGTGGGCATCTGGGGAGCGGGGGGTGGTCTGGGTCTATCGGAAGAACTCTGCGGGGGGTCTGTGAAAGTGGGGGCGGTGTCTGTTGAGGGAGCACGTGGTACTTAGAGGGTCATGTCGGGTGGGGACCATGTCCGGGGGTGAGGTCTCAGAGGAGAAATGTAGTCAGGGAGGGCGTTAAGGGGAGAGCTTTTTTGTTTTTCTTTTTTCTTTTCTCTCTCTCTCTCTCTCTCTCTCTCTCTCTCTCTCTCTCTCTCTCTCTCAAAGGTACTGAATTTGGTGGAAGAACTGGTAGCAGTCGGAAGGGATGGTCCCAAAGGGGCACGTATGAAAGGATGACAGTGGGAACATCTCCAGCGGATGGCTGGGGCTGTGTGGGGGGAGGTGTTTCGGCGTCGCAGTACGGTGTTCACTGTGACACGGAGGAAGCGTGGTGGGCGATGGCAGCTGCCTACCTGGGCATAGCTTAGGAAGAAGAGCTGCTGGGGGCTGAGGTCCAGGTCGGGCAGGGTGGCCTCCCCACGACGCCATAACAGCCTCTCGTTGTATGCCTGGGTGTGCGGCATGGTGGAGAGAGCCCCTCAGGCACCAGGCCCGTGGCCATTTGGAAGTCTGGTACCCCAAACCAGTTTGTAGCCCCCGTTCCCAAGTGCTGCACTAACACACTGGTCTGAGCCAGGAAAGATGTTCTCATCGGAAGATCTAAGAATATCCTAGAAAGGAGGGATCTGTAGGGTCTGAGGGGGATCCCCGAGTTGTCCCCGGTTCAGTGGGGATGTGAAGGGCAGAAAGCTTTGTAACTATGCTTGCACAAGGGACGGTAAAAGGAGATCCGGGCCCTTGGGGCGTGAGTTACCTGCAGTGCAATGGCCAGCGCCCCCGTGTCTGCAGCATCTTCCAGGAAGGTGCGGGAGCCATTGAAGGGGGCTCCACTAGGTAATGGCAAGGCAGCGTAGTGGTGCTCCAGGCACAGCAGCGCCCCCTGTAGGGCATGGGTGTCACAGGCCGGGCAGCCCCCAGGGAGTACTGTTGGAAACGGGGCGAGGGAGTGACGCGGTGAGGCATGGTGCAGAGGTGAGGGCCTGTGGGGACCACAGACGGGGCTTGCTCCCAGGAGCACTGCAAAGGTTTCGGAGCTGCCCCGCCTGGCAGCCTCGCGTAACCTCCCTTTCTCCTCCCCCAGGCCTCCTTGGGGGCCTTCATCTTGTCCCAGTGCCCCATCTCCCGATGGCCCACCGTTACCCACAGAGCTGGGAGAAGATGTGCAGCAGCTCGCGGGCCATGATGCTGCCAGCAGCGCCAAAGTTCACGGCCCTAGGGAGACAAGGGCTTGTCTCAGCCCCGAAACCTTCAACAGTTTAAACCCCAATTCTCCAACCACAAGTCCTAACCACTGTAACATCTGTCCATCACTCTTGGGAGACTTCCTGCCCACCGTCACAGCATGGCCCATACCTGGGGTAGCCAGGGTGGAAGAAAGGGGGTTGCAGGAGGCCGGCTGGGAAGACCAGGACGTGGTCAGATATGGAATAGTAAGCACTGAGCCCCCACGGGGACACCTGCCACCTGTGGGGAGAGCACATATGAACACCGGCTCCATCTTTATTGCCTCCCCGGCCCAGACATATGCAGTGCCTCAACTGTTGTCACTGTTCCCGTTTCCGAGTCCTTGGCTGGCTTCCTTGCTAATCTTGGATGGACAGCTCGGGGACGCAGGGTCTGTGTCTCCTTTGCTCTCATACCTGTGTTGAGGGAAAGGCCGCAAGAAGCTGCAGACCATCCTAGCTCGCCGGGAGCGGACGCCGCTCAGGAAGGACTGCAGGAAGCTGGGCCCGAGGTGTATCTGGGAGGACACGAGAGATGACAAATGTACACGCACACTGACATACCCTGGTGGGTACATCTGAACCCCAACGGATAAGCCCTGACGCCAGCATGACACCGCCACACCGCTCGTGGGCCAGACGGGCTTCACGCGTGTCAGCACACAGATAAAACACACTCACGCGGGTCACAAGAATGCACGCGTGCACGTGCACGCGCACAGGCTGTGACCGGGGAAGGTCCTGCTCTTCCATCAGCAAGACCCTTAGTGTGGATATTGACCCACAGAGCCCGGCCAGCACCAGGAAAGGAAGGGGAGCACTCGGCGAGGACAGGCTGTCTGCCGCTCGCGTGGGTGGGGGGTGAGGAAGTCGGGGACTGAGGAGGAGCTGGCAAGGAAAGGGACCCACGTCGTCGTGTTCCTGTCTGACCAGCGCTGGCTCCGGGGCCTGTTCTGGGGGCCCCATCTTCACCTGCAGTTGGGTGACCTGGGGAGAGACACAAGGTAGAAGGAACCTAGCTACCCCAAGTCCATCGGAGGGAC
>NW_011889110.1:679108-684692 GCF_000151845.1 Pteropus vampyrus | reverse complement strand
GTATCTGGACATTCTGGGATTGTTTAACTTGACTGTTACCCATTTTGGTTCATTGCTTCTCAGCACAAAGGGGCTCAGTTCTCCTCTAGGATCAGTCTCGTGAGCATGGGTTGGATACATCATCCTTGTTTGTTGCCTATTGAATTTGGAAGCGAGGCCTCTGGGAGGCATCCTCCTGGAGACCCGACGGGCTCCTGGGGAGGAGAGGAGCCGGCGACAAACCTCTTACCTTCGTAGGTCTGCTGGCCGCCCCGTCCCCACCCACCGCAGGCACTGCTCTGGGAGCCCGGCAAAGACTCCCATGCTTCTTTGCTTAAGACGCAAATTGGAGAAGGTTGTTCCTCCCTCCCTCCCTCCCACCATCCTCCCCACTCTCCAAATGGTAATCATAGCTCGCGTGGCAGGATCTTGTCTTATAAAGAAGAAAATGATGAGAGTGAAATTGGGTTTCAGAAACCATAGTGTTTGGTAGGAGAAGAGGAATTTTTAAAAAGACTAAATGTATGAATTCAGAGAGCTAAGAAACCTTCAGGAAAAGCAGGATGAGACGAAGCAAAAATAGGAGGAGATGATGGACATTCTCAACTTGAAAGGCAGAGAGCTGGTTAGACCAAAATTCCAAGAAGACCTTGGCAACTGGGGTGTTTTTTTAACAGCAAGACAGAAAGAATAAGAAAAAAGGGAGATGCTGGGGAGGTTTCGGCAGGGGGTTTGGATGGCTTTGAAGAGCTGACTGAGGGACGGGCCCAGAGATGACACATTCAGGGGGCCAGGGGTAAGGACAAAGAAGCCGGCCTGGGCGAAGCTGAGCTGCGTCTGAGAAAACCAGCTAATATGCTAATTTGGGTTACATGGGATGAAGTCACAAGACTTCATTCTTGTAACTTATTTACTCTGCAAAGGTCTCTCGGGGAAGGGAGTTAGGCGGCCGCCGCGCTCTCTGAGACCAGAGGGAGAGTTAATGGGGCTTCCCAGGACAGAGAAACCAGAGGGGAGGCCGGTACTGCCACCACTGAATAAGAAATGCCCAGGCCGCTCGCTAGGATGCTCTTCATTTTGGAGGTTGCTCCAGATCTGTTTGCCCGCATAGTGTGTTCCTGTCCCCTCACCACGGGGACTGTTAAAGACCTTGTGAGGAGAAGAGACTTAGACACTTTCTACAGTGTATCAGCTGGAACTCTGAAACACAGATGTGAAAAGCAAACAGAGATGGAAAGGAAGCCTGGGTCTCGTAGCAACGACTAGGTCAAGTGCCGGCTCTGGGGCCACCTTCGGCATCCATCCCTCGCAGGACTCAGGACAACAGGTGTGGCTTTGGGGCTGTACTTAGCAAACGGCATCAGCCCGGGACTTGGCAGTGTGGACCTGTCCGTCTGTTTCACACCTGGTTCTTGAGCTGGTTCTTGAGCTGGTTCCTGAGCCCTTTCACTGGACCCTTTCTCCAACAGCCTTCGCTTGCTCCATGCCTGTCTCCACAGCCTGGGCCACGTGGGCCCTGACTGGTTACTGGAGAGTCTAGATGCCACCTCAGACTACCATTGTTCACCCTATGCGACTCTGGGAATCATTAAACCAACTATTTTTAATAGTTGGAAAATAATGCTTAATGACTAAGGACCCACGTAGGATCACTGAGGACAAACAATGCCAAATTAATAGCGATTTCTCTGGATAACAGGTTCACCAACTAGGACATACCACAGACCAGGAGTCACGAACTCCAACAGGGGCCCCGACATGATGTAACCAAGGGAAGCAGTCCAGCATCGGAACCACCAGACATGGAGGGGCGATGACAAATGGAGCGAGCATGCCCGGTCCAAACTGAGCTGTGTCACTTAGCTCCAGTCAATTAACTGTCGCTCTGGAGAGGCTGGCCCAGCGGTGCCCAAGCTTCGCGTTTACAACAAAAGGCTCAAAATCTGATTACTGACGTGCCGTTCCCTAATTTTTGAATGTTGGCAATTAATTAAAAGTTTATGAAAGGCTTTAAAGGCTGACAAAACACATTGTTAGGTCAGATTCATCCTCAAGGACCAACGCAATAACACCTTTGCACAGAGAATTCAGCATTCCCTCGATGTCGATTATTAACTTAAACCACGGTACTTCAGATACACTGGCTATAAAAGCGAGACTAATATCTGTCCCAACTTCCTCACAGAGTTGCTTCAAAGATGAGTGAAATAATACATTAAAAATACTCTGTAAATTCTAAAGTGTTACCCCTCTCTGAGTGGATCCTTAGCTGGCTGAACCATGACAAAACAGCAAAGATTAATGACTCCAACTTGGAATGAGCATCCTGACAGCCTTACTGAAAATTTTAACACGCTCGCCACCTAGCCCACCCCATCTCCCTCTGTAACACTTATCACCACCTATTTTATTTACTTTATTGTCTTTCTTCCTCCATTAGAATATAAGTATCCGAGGGCAGAGATTTTTTTTTTCTATTTTGTTCACTGCGGTCTATAGTGAAGTGCGTGGTAGATAGTAGGTGCTCGATAAATATTCGTTGCATAAACGAATGGCCTTCGATAACCTGACCCGATGCTCTTCCTTCTTCAGGATCTTGACAGTAGTCTAGATAAAGATCCACTAGACAAAATTGCAAATGACCCAAGGTAGAACAGGAAAGATAAGATAGTAGAAGACTAAAACAAAGATTGAAATTCCCGGAATAAATCGGGACACTGGGCTGAATATAAATAGTTCATGATTAACAGGTGCGAATGGCAAGTCCTGTGTTTACTTCCCAAAACTTGGCTTATCGAGTTTGGTAAAAGACAGGTCTGGCTAAACAATCATTTTTATTGACTGTATGTTCAAAATTACTCAACAAAATGTGGTCGTATAATGAGACCTAGCGGTCTTTCTGAATTTGGACACTCTAAAGTAGAATTCATTCACAAGAATGTGGTTAGAAATTCATAAATAATGACTACTGGATAGAAGCGTACATTTCGGTCAAATCCAGGCCAAAACCTTAGGCGTGTCCTTGACTCCACTCTCTCTCACATCACACCACACGTCTGCTGGGAGATCCTGCCGCTTAGCTTCTGAACGCATTCTCCCACAACAGAAAACGGATTAATCTTCTAGGCCCCGACGTCATGCGGAGAAAAGCCAGCATCCTACCAGTGACCTGCCAGGCCCTGTGTGCTCTCCCCCTCTCCTCTCCGACTTCCTCCCTACTGGTATGCTCTTGGCTCTTTCTGTTCCAGGGGCCCTGGCCTCCTTCCTGATTCTGACTCCTGGGCATCCTCCCCCAGCAGCAAGCATAGCCTTCCATGCCAGCCTAGTGCGCTCTTCTCAGCCAGAGCCACTGGGAAGATGCCCCACACTGCACCAAGTCATAGCCCCACAGATGCCCCACACTGCACCAAGTCATAGCCAGCCTGTTCCATGCCTTGCCCCAGTGAAATGATAGCCTTTGCATTGCCAGAAAACTTCTTCGACCCTCTAGACACTGCTTCTGTCCTACGCCCTGCATGGAGCTCGCACTGGTCAGCCAGGCCCACCCAGAACTCTCCCTGGTAGGAACTCCGAGAGTGCCCGCTGTCTGAACCAGAGTCTTGTCGGAATGCAGCCACGCCCTTGCATTTCTCTGGTGCACATCTGCTCTCGTGTTACAAGGACAGAGTTCGGTAGTTGCAACACAGACCCCATGGACCACGAAGCCAAAAATATTTACTATCTTGACCTTTATAGAAAGAATTTGCCGACCCATTTTCTGAACCACCCAGTTATTTCTCAGTCCTGTACAGTACGTTAAAAACATGGCCTCATGAGCCATACGGATTATTTTGGTATCTGTTCCTTCACTTATAAGCTGTGTAGTCTTGCAAAAGTACTTGTCCTTTCCGGTGACCTCAGAATGTTTCTGGAAGAGTTAGATAAAATTATTTATGCTAAAAGTTCCATGCCATGGAACTGCAAAACAGTAGCTACTCCATGCATATCAGCTATTAGTCTTACGTGTCATGTTTGGTACTATTGTTCCAGAGAGGTAAAGTGGCTTCTCCAAAGCCACACAAATATCTGTCGGTAGAGCTTGATTCAGCTTTTGAGCCCAAGGACAATTACACATATGATGGTGACTTTAGCAATTTTAAGCCTTCTAAGCTCACGTGTGAGTTTCAACGCTGGTAGTCTTTAACCCTTCGAGAAGCATTGCCAGGCCATAGTTCTGGGATTTATAGGAAGCTGTATGTTGCCAGGGATTGAGTAGCAACCCCAACTAAGAGTTGCGAGCTCTGCTCTGTTGTCATCTGAGTCGAGAGAAAGGCTGGGCAGAAGCTGCTTGAGGCCTTGCCCGCCTGAGTGCAAGCCCTCAGCAGGAGAGCTTTTCCAGATTTTTAACATAATGATGAAGCGCACAGACTCTGGAGCCAGACCGCAGAGTTCAAATCCTAGCCCTACCACCTTACTACCTAACTACCTTGAGCGAGTTCCTTAACTTTTGTGCCTCGATTTCTCTGTCTACAAAACAGAGACGAAATGGTGTGCCCACCTCATGGAATTATTGTGTGGCTTAAATCAGCTCATCTATCTAAAGGGCTAGAAAAATGTCTAGCACGTTATAAATTCTCCATAAGCAATAACCACAGCCCAGTGCCTGTGTATACAGTCCTCTGAATTCCACAGACAGTTCAGGATGCCAAAGCGCCGAGCTTCTCCAAGACAGAGAAATGGTCCATAAATTACTAAGAAAACACACACACACACACACACAGAACCCAGTGATTTTCGAGACTAAACTGAGGCCTTCTCTGAGGCGGGGGCGTATCCACTAGCACTGGGACATGTCCAGCCCGTGACTCCAAAGCTCTCGGAAAAGGGGTGTCCCCACACCTCACCCCACACAGCGGACTTCGGTCAGTGAAGCGCGTTTGCTGCACAGCCCCCTCCTCACGTATACCAGCGTCTGGACCGCGAAGCCCTGGTGTGGCCCAACGGGCCCCACGGGATGCCAGAGATTAATGTTTTACGAAGCCCGTTTGAGCGGTAAAACATTGCCATCACCTAGACAGGGCCGGCCACGGCCTGCTACATCTGCCTCTCATCCCAGCGAGTCCTGAGCTTCAGGCCCAGGTCCCCAAATCACAAAGCTCAGGGCAGCCAGGCAAGTGGGTTAAGGGTCATGACAAAGGAAGGGCAGGTCTTGATAATTTTAGAGTTTTATATTTAAACTTTATAATACTAAGCTAAAGGCCACAGACACAGCTCAACAGGCGCCTACAAGTTCTGGTACCTGGTACCTCGGTTACCAAGGCAAGCATTGTGGACCCTGTCTGTGTCCGTGGAAAGCCCAGGTATCGAGGGGCATCTACCTCCATGCCCCCTACCTGAGAGAGAGGTGCCAACACTCATCCCTCAAAACGGCAGACGTTCCTTCAGCCCCAGTCCGGGGCCTCCGCCCCTCCTCTGCTTACCATGGGGGGCTGTTCTGTCAGCTCCCGCAGCTTCTCACTCAGCGACCTGCGTGCCTTCTGGAACTGACTGTCCAGGGCTGGAGAAAGGGTCCCCACCAGGCTGAAGATCATGTGACTCTGCAGAAAGTCCCTGTGGAGAGACACAT
>NW_011889110.1:677176-679058 GCF_000151845.1 Pteropus vampyrus | reverse complement strand
CAGAGACGAAATGGCGTGCCCACCTCATGGAATTATTGTGTGGCTTAAATCAGCTCATCTATCTAAAGGGCTAGAAAAATGTCTAGCACGTTATAAATTCTCCATAAGCAATAACCACAGCCCAGTGCCTGTGTATACAGTCCTCTGAATTCCACAGACAGTTCAGGATGCCAAAGCGCCGAGCTTCTCCAAGACAGAGAAATGGTCCATAAATTACTAAGAAAACACACACACACACACACACAGAACCCAGTGATTTTCGAGACTAAACTGAGGCCTTCTCTGAGGCGGGGGCGTATCCACTAGCACTGGGACATGTCCAGCCCGTGACTCCAAAGCTCTCGGAAAAGGGGTGTCCCCACACCTCACCCCACACAGCGGACTTCGGTCAGTGAAGCGCGTTTGCTGCACAGCCCCCTCCTCACGTATACCAGCGTCTGGACCGCGAAGCCCTGGTGTGGCCCAACGGGCCCCACGGGATGCCAGAGATTAATGTTTTACGAAGCCCGTTTGAGCGGTAAAACATTGCCATCACCTAGACAGGGCCAGCCACGGCCTGCTACATCTGCCTCTCATCCCAGCGAGTCCTGAGCTTCAGGCCCAGGTCCCCAAATCACAAAGCTCAGGGCAGCCAGGCAAGTGGGTTAAGGGTCATGACAAAGGAAGGGCAGGTCTTGATAATTTTAGAGTTTTATATTTAAACTTTATAATACTCAGCTAAAGGCCACAGACACAGCCCAACAGGCACCTACAAGTTCTGGTACCTGGTACCTCGGTTACCAAGGCAAGCATTGTGGACCCTGTCTGTGTCCGTGGAAAGCCCAGGCATCGAGGGGCATCTACCTCCATGCCCCCTACCTGAGAGAGAGGTGCCAACATTCATCCCTCAAAACGGCAGACATTCCTTCAGCCCCAGTCCGGGGCCTCCGCCCCTCCTCTGCTTACCATGGGGGGCTGTTCTGTCAGCTCCCGCAGCTTCTCACTCAGCGACCTGCGTGCCTTCTGGAACTGACTGTCCAGGGCTGGAGAAAGGGTCCCCACCAGGCTGAAGATCATGTGACTCTGCAGAAAGTCCCTGTGGAGAGACACATACACCCCAGGGCTCTGGGGACCCCTCAAGAAACATCTCCCCTTGCGTACGTCACCCTGACTCCTGGGAAAAGCCCCTTCTCCTCTGTATTTACAGAGAATAACCATGGACAAGTGCAGAAGAGCGTTTCTTGGTACGGGCTGGAGTGGGGCTGGAGAACGACGGAGGGAAGGGCTTGATGAAGAGGCATACTTGTCCCACGGAGAGAAGGCCCTGGACTAGATGAAGGTTCCACTTGGATCTAACAAAACTGATTCATCTACTCCCACGGCCAAGAAGTCTCCCATCTGAAGATGCATCCTGTCAGCCAACACAGCGGGGATCCGGACCTTTCTCTGCCCTGCTGGCAACTCTCTTGCCAGGTGTGGTCGTGCCCTGACGTAACCTGCTCACACTCGCATGAATGGTTCACGCCAAAAGTATCTCTAGATGTTGCTGCCACCAAGTTACTATGGAGCAGGACCCGAGGCCCTGGGGGAAAGGCGCGGCCTTCAGGCGGTGGCCACACAGGGATCAGGGGCGGCAGAGAGCCCAGCGCAGAGCCTGCTCCTCACGTCCCCCGCCTGCCTTGGCCCCTGGTCTTTCCCACAGGTCCCAGGATCCTGTCGCCACAGCTGAGAAATGGCCCCTCCCTCAGACTTTCCCCAGATCACCCCCAGCCTTCACCCCCTCCATCTACTCATCTCATGTGCCTCCTCCCACCCACACCCCTTGGCTGCTGACAAGCTACACGTGCCCGAGCTGTCCCCAGAGACCCGCCTTCCGGCATCTCCTACGGCTCAGAGGCTCTCC